>NC_091750.1:40974588-41274588 GCF_043380555.1 Nothobranchius furzeri | reverse complement strand
TGTTCTATGTTCCTCACAGCAGTGGAAGAAATGGAGATCATAAATTTAGTAAATAAATGCGAAAGTAAAATATCAACTGATTATAATGATATCGATAGCGAAACAATGAAAAATGTTATTGGGGGTATTGTAAAACCACTTACTTATATTTGTAATTTATCATTTCTTACTGGAACATTTCCAAACCAGATGAAAATAGCTAAAGTGGTGCCACTGTTCAAGACTGGAGATAAACATAGCTTCACTAATTACAGGCCTGTTTCATTACTATCACAATTCTCAAAAATACTAGAAAAATTGTTTGGTAAAAGATTGGATTTATTTTTGGATAAATGTATGATATTATCAGATAGTCAGTATGGCTTTAGATCTAATAGATCAACTTCATTAGCATTAATGGACACAGTTGAGGAAATCACAAATGCAATAGATCGTAAACATTTTGCTGTGGGAATTTTTTTGGATCTTCAGAAGACCTTTGACACAATTGATCATAACATTTTAATTAACAAATTAGAACGGTACGGGATTAGATACGAAAAAAGTAACTTTAAATATTCAACCAAAAAAGAGGCGAGCTGAAGAAAACCTAGGGAAAACTGAAGAAACGTGAGCAACGTGAAGAAATCACAGCGAGATCCGTTACTGTCTGTGTGTGTGCGTGGATGAACCGAACGGACTGAGCTCCCGGCCGGCTGCAGCTTTGTGTGTAGGGTGTTGGTCCTGAAAGACCAAGACAGGTTCGGAGCGATTGGAGAAAAACATGTCTGCTTCTGAGTTGATGTTGGAATCAAAAAACCAGTCAAAATAAGTTTCACCGCTGCAGAGGGAGAACACACAACTCTCATGCAAGGACCCCGACTTGCTCCAGCAGCTGCTAGAAGTGTTCTGATTTCTCAGTTTGAGACGGCTAGATTTATTCACTCAAGCAGGGAGGGGTCACATGTGTGTACGAGGTTAAGTTTGAACAATTCTCTAAACAGCAGACTTGCAGCCTTGAGATATGGTTAAACAGGATGGCTACTATCTCAACAGAGAACAGGAACCTATTCACGCTGTGTGCAGAAAAACACCCAAGAGGAGGGGTGAGCAGCAGATAACAGGAACATCTGGAGTGTCTAATGAACTGCAGAGTCAGATTCTCATCACACACATTACCAATGATTATATGTTCTCTTGTGTTCATTTAGCAGTAAGTATTATTAACAAGGGAGGGGCGGGCGCTCTATGTTACTGGCCAATCACAGAGCGTGAAGACAGTCAGTTACCCAATGAGGATTTTCCTTCAGCACGATCACAGATATTTACGAGTTTTACTCGTTTCATGCTCGTATTCGACAAAAATGCTTTATCCGTACCGGATACTCGTCTGAAACGAGTATCCAGCTACTGACGTTGTTCAATTCTTGACATTACAAATAATATATAAAGCTAATGACAAACTACTCCCTGGTAATACACAAAAGTATTTCTTATATAGAGATAAACAATATAATTTGAGAGAGGAATGGAATTTAAAATGCCCGTCTGTGCGAACAACAGTAAAAAGTCAGTGCATCTCTATATGTGGGGTAAAATTATGGAATGGATTAAATAGTGATTTAAAGCAATGTCCAAGTATGACCCAATTTAGAAAGTGGTACAAAAATATGGTCTTCATGAGGTACAGGGAGGAAGAGGGATTTTGACTCAAAAAGATCCAATGAGTGGTGTGAGGGTGTAAGTGTACAAAAGAAAATGGGGTGTGTTGTAAGTATGTGTAGTAGTATGGAGCTAGGATTGGGACAATATTCAGCGTAACTTGTACCAAGTTTTGTAACTTCGAACATGTGTCATCACATGTAACTTTGGATTCATAACTTGTAACTTTGGATTCGTAACTTGTAACTTTAGTTTTCTAACTTGTACTTCTCAATTCGTACTTGTATTTCTTGTTTTGTAACAGGAACGTTGTATTTTGTACATGTATTTTTTATTTTGTAAAATCAAACTTTTATTTTGTACATTTACTACTCATTTTGTAACATCAAACATTCATTCAGAAACGTGAAACTTTCGTTTTGTAACTAGCAGACTTCCAAAATAATAAAAAATCTTTGTACAAGTTTGAAATCAAAACTCTCAAAACACACATTTCATTCTACAGGTACAAACCTCAAATCTACAGTGTTACAAATCTTTTTGTCTCGATTCTAGCGTCAGTGGGAGGAACTTGGGTGGAACTAATGAGAGCACGAGTCTTAGCTACCAATCACGTTTCTCGAATTCCTGTCCAATCATTGGGAGAGGAGGGCAGGGTTCTGTCAGAACAGTAGAGAGTTACGACACTCCTTGAACTCGCCGACTCGCGGCCACGTGGTTCACGGAGCTCCCAAACATCACAGCGCCGTAAGTCAGTTTGAACGGCGTATGGTGGTACTAATCCCAAAAATTTATTATAATCAAATTTCCCTTGGCGATTCGTGGTAATTATTGAATAATATTATATATTATATTATGTATTATGTCCTAACTCCTTCACAAAGTAGCCTGTTTATATTTTTCCGAGCACTTGTAGGAAGACAAACACCCGTGACTGTTCTACATTACAGGGACACGACAGTCCTAACACACTGTAGAACACATTTAGACCACATACATTACTATAATACATTATAGCAATAAATTTGATGTAATAATGCAACACACTGCTCTAATATAAGCATATTTAATAACTTAAAGTCCTACAAGAAGCCCTAAACTCGAGTTGTAACATTCATTTTAAAGTGTTATTGAAAGCTAGAATTCTGCTCCAGCTTACCTTGAAGAAAATATGTAGCTGTTTATGCTTTGAATGATGACCTATTATGTTGAGTAGAATACATCATTACAATCATTACTTTATATTTTTATGTGAAGACAGTACATGCATTTATAACCCAGTTTATCTGGCTTCTATAGCAACTAATTTAAAAGAAAATTTCAATAAAACTGTATGGTTCATCACAGTAGATAAAAAGTGTTATTTGAGAAAAAATGAACACCAACCTTGTACAAAATGTATAATAGCATTTTTAATAAAGCATTTTACCAACATTATGTTTAGTCATTACATGTGCACAAATAAGCTGAATCAATAAATCTGAGCAATGTACTCAAGACCTAATGAAACTCTTTTGAATAACTTTTTGATTATCTAAATAAAATGTGTCCGTGGGTTAAAATTTGAAATGACTAATTTTAGGGTTGGATAAAGTTTTGAAATGTAATTTTACATCTCTATATTTTTGGTTTAGTTTAGTATTTCTATATGTACAAAAATAGTATTTTAATAATCCCTTTATAGGTTGATTATCTTACCATGGTTGGCTGCGCTGCATATAGCAATCGGTCTGAGGGAGGAATCGGAATTATGGCTTCCCCAAAGATGCAGAGAGAAGAAGAAAATGGTTGGCTCAAGTCAGCAGGAGCAACCTCACCATGACCAGAGATCACAATAACAAAAAGCTGTGTGCAGTGAGTTTAACATGCACTCTCAAATGTTTTCTATCAAGGCTCTACATGTTCTGCTCTCAACTGCACAAGGCTGCAATTAAACTGTTAAATGTGGCAGGAAATAAACTAATACACCACTCTACATGCACATTTTGAGGAGGGACAGTTTACTAAGACTAGGCAAGGCAAGGTGAGACTCAGGGCTGATGTTGTGTTTGTTCATCGCCCTGAACCAAGGAGGAGGAAGCATCCCGCAGTGAATTACAGCAGAACCACTGCATGTTGATCCACTGACCAGTAACCACACATATTGTACTCAAGTAAACTGTGGTACAAATCTTTTGAAATATTAGACATTTGAATTTATTTTATTTTAAAATTATTCTAACAGTGCCATTCTAATTTCAGAGAATGAGGAAAGCAGCAGCAGCAGTGAGGCAAATGAGATGAGGGAAAGTGAGCGGGGACAACAATACAACAGGAGCAAGCTATTACTGCGTCAACTTGAAGAAATATACAATCAACATTGTTCAACTAAACAATCACATGATAATAAATCATAGTGCATTTAGTGGCAACGACAGCCTTAAGACATGTGTTGAAAATGCCCAAGCCCATACTTTTGAGAGCACCATGTGAGCACCTGTGTGTGTACACACGCTTGTATATGTAAGGTTTCTCTATAAAAGTGTCCAATAGAGAGTGTGAGGGACCACTGAATGGAATTTCTGTTATATTATTTTTTTACAAATTCGGGCCGTCCTACTGTGACCATTTTTGACATGGACACCACATCGGCGTCGGACCAATGTTTGTTGGTATTCACAACATCATTTAAAATGCAAACAGAAAGTGATGGTTTCAGGAACTTAGTTCCTAGAACTATGCAGTCGGAAAGCGCCTATTCTTGATTGGTATTACACCACAGGGCATAGTGCCTTACATTTCAAATACATGGGGAGGAAAAGTAAGTGACATAACAGAAAATTATGCCTTTTTGGACACATACTTCCTGGTGATCTAGTTCTTGCAGATCGTGGCTTTTACATTCAGGCCACTTTAGGTTGCATAATGGCTCAAGCAAAAATCCCAGCCTCCATTCGTAGAAAGGCCCAGTTAGCTCCTGTTGTCTTGGAAACCACAAGGACAATTGCCCACGTCAGGATTCACGTTGAACGTGTGATTGGTAGCATGCACTATTTTAGACTGCTAATTGATTTCTTGATGTGCAAACATAATGATGGTTATTGTATCATTGATAAGATTGGACTTGTCTGTTGTGCTCTTGTGAACCTTTGTCCATCAGTTGTTGTTTTTGAGTAAAGTGTATTTTTGTATGCACCGTCAATAAAAATATCAACCAGTCCATACGAGAATATAGCCTATTATTATTAATAATAGACTATTAAGTATATACACCAAACTAAGGCAGTCTTTGTTCAGTCATGGTTATTGTGTTGTAGAAGAGAACACACAGCATAACACTTTCATCAGAACAAAGATTTATTACAGCAAAACAACAGTTTTATTTCCACTCGGGTTTCTTTCTCTTTTTTGCTTGAAGCTGAGGCTGTTTTTGGCACTTTGGGCAATACCATTTCCCTTTGGTGCAAGCTTAACATCAATAAAGGAGCAGTTACACCTCTCAATAGGACATGTGGCATTATCACACAGAATCCTTCTCCCAAACTCAACCAGGCCACAGAAAAAACAGGTGTTTCCTTGGCCACTGGTACTTGCAACACAATCAAATTCATCTGAGACAGAATTTCCAGGTTTTGAGGACACATTGGCCACGGTAGATGAAAGCCTTGTTTAAAACTTGCCAACTAACTCCATCATAAAGGCTGTGTCAAACATATGCAAGCTTTTCTAGCATTATGCGTCCCACAACTCTGCATCTGGTACAATTAGCTCCACATGCAAATCCTTTTCTGTCCAAACGACAAAACAAGCAGATTACAGTTTGCACCTGGTAGAAGGACTGATGGTTCTGGTTAAGTGTCAGTTTCCCTTCATCATCTTTCTTCAGAAAGGAAACAGTGTCTATCTTGTCACTCACCACACAAAATGGACATCTCACTTCAGTTACACTGAGACCACAACAATCACAAGAAACAAGACCATCAGGGGAAGCACCCAAGAAAGGAACACTTGGATTTATGAAGAAACCTGTGTCCATGAGATTTCTTATGCGTATCTATGAAGACTTCACATGAAATTTCTCATGATTACATCACCATGTCGTGGCTTTTGATGTGAACTTGTATGACTCTGGATAGCACACTCCTTCGATGGAACTCTGAGCTGGCTGGTTTTGATCAGTGCAACGTACAGTTTTCATTTTAGATGCTGTAATTCATCCAGCACGAAATCAAAACCACAGTTTAGAAGATGTTTATAAAGAAATGCACTAAAATGCAAAAATAATGACTACACATGTCTACAACACTATTAGACACTCAAGTATCAGCAAAAAAGTAGATTTTGGTGTGACATGCTCTTTAGTGATCAGAAAAGAGGGTTGATGACAGGAAATGAGAGACAGAGACTCAACAAATGATAACTCGTAACTGCTCTAGAGGTAATCTGGGGAGTGTTAAAGGCTTGTTAAATAATTTGGTGCTTTGTCAGAACACTAGAAGGGACTGACTGAAGAAATGACACTGAACTGAGAGGTGTCTGGTCTGATCTGGTCAGCTCTGTTCAGCGCTGCCAGTAGCAGATTTGGATTAAGCTAATGAGCTAGAGGAGTAATCTCCAAGGAGGGTTACAGAAGCACTTTGTCAGTCCTCCGAAGGGTAGAGGGTTGAAGATGACTATCCACAGAAATTTGATCACCTTGTGCAGATACACAGCTCTTTTCTCTATCAAGGTTTTGATTTTAGTGCCCTCGAGTTCACTGGTTTACAGCCAAGGAGTTTCCAACAGCAAGGTAATGGACATCACCGTACGGCAGGGAGAGACGGTTTTCCTCAGGTGAGGTGGATTTTAATTCTGCTGCTTGAAGGTTTTTGAAACCAAACAACTCTATTCAGTGGATCCAGTATAAAAAACTAGAGCAGTCAAACTGATTGTAAAATGAAAGCGAGTGAAGGAAATGTGGCCGATTAGAACCTGAAGCCATTTTAATCTGCATGTTGAGTAGAGACCATTTGTGTGTACACACACACACACACACACACACACACACACACACACACACACACACACACATATGCCTTCATACATACACACACACTCTTCCCTCCTTTATCCATCTTATTTTTGGGTAGACTTATGAAGAGACACTGATGTGAGCATCCGGGGAGGTATCACATGTCATCGGTTTGCATGGTGAGGTTTTATTGCTAGTAGTGGTTTATTAGAGGATTTAAAAACATATTTACCCTTGAAAAATGTACTCATGTGGCTGGGGAAGGTGTTGTGCTGTTCGCGGGTATACCAACGAGCACAGAAATTTAAACTTGTGGCTATGAGAGCAACGTTCAAAACAAGCACCTCAGAGTAGGAGCGAGAGCCTCTGGAAGCGTCGGTGTTGTTTGCACCACCTCTCCAGAGATGAGGAACCCAGGACATGGCTGACAAATGTTTACTGAAAATCACTACAAACTATATCTGTGTGTTCCTTTCATTTTGTTGTGAAACAACCCGGAGGAACACCTGCATCCTGCTTTGTTGTTGGAGACAAACCCCCGGAGAAGCGACACTGAGCAGAAAAGCGATTTGACAGCAGTCTCACAAGAACAACAGGTGTCATTTCATGTGTCCACCTTTCTGAATAGTTATGTAAAACTCAAAAAGGTTTTAGTTGACAGATTTTTGTTTTTAGTTTTACAAAGAAGTAAACAGAGTATTAGTCTTTAACAAGTTATTTTATACGTGAGATGTGTACTCTGAGCTACTGGAGTGAGTTTCAGACAAACATCATTTATTTCAGGGCTATGGGACACAGTCTTCGCTGCCCCAGATGTTGTCCAGTAAAACAACCCCCAGACTGGCATCTCCTCTTACTTTATTGATAATAATCATTATAGTGTAAATAATTTACACTGATGCATTGAGGTTTGGTTCTTGATCCTATTATTTAATCTGTATATGCTAGGGTAACCATATTTCCATTTTCAAAAAAGAGGACAGGAGATCTATGCCTACTGATGACATCACACTAGGGCCGGGCGGTATGGCCTAAAATCAATATCACGATATATTGAGGATTTAACCTCTAATGATAAATGGACGATAACTACAGGTATGCACAGAAACAAAAGTTGTCCACTAGATGGGGCTGTCACGTGTATCACGTTGAGTCACATTTTTACGTGACTCAAGGTGGTACAGCTTCTTAAAGGGACATGAATGCTGCCAACCTACACACATCTTTTAATTTTTTATTATCAAATTTATTGACATGGGAAAAACGATCTCGATAAGAATCAGAAATTTTGATATGATACATTTTCGATTTTGTTGCCCAGCTCTACGTCACTATGGCAACACCACGCAAATCACGTTGGGACCCATTTTTCCCCCAGGTAAAGAGCTAAAATTAATATCAAATTCTGCCAACAAAAAAGCTCTAAAACAATTCTTTTGTAAATATGTTGCATATTTATTGCAAAATCTATTTTTTCTGCTGCTTTAGTGCTGCAACAACATTATATTAATAAGAAATTATTAGACCTTTTGTTTTAACCCACGTTGCCTGCTGGTGGTGGTCGGAGGGACCGGTGGCGCCAGTGCTCGGCAGCCTCACCTCTGTCAGTGTGCCCCAGGGCAGCTGTGGCTACATCGTAGCTCATCACTATCAGCGTGTGATTGTGTGTGTGAACGGTTGAATGACTGATTGTGTTGTAAAGGACCTTGAGGGGTTCCAGGACTCTAGAAGGTGCTATATCAAATACAGGCCATTTACCATTTACTACAGCATCGGTAAGCTTCCTGTGCACAGATTATTAAAGATGCTTGTTTCAGCTGTGAGATTAGATGATAGGGTCAATGATTAAAAAAAAGTTTGTCATTGAAACTTTCAGAGATTCCACAAATAATGCTTTCAAACAGTTTGGAAACTGACAGATTTGTGTGAGTTTAGAAAAGAAGCAGAAGAGACGGCGTGTCTGACAATTTTGTTTTTCATCGAACAATTTTAGAACATGTCAGTGACGTCCGAGGTGTTTTTACCTGTTGGTTTCAATCGAGACTTCACCCAGGTTTCCCAGCAAACAATAAGAGGGGGAAGTAGGGATATGACATTTCAGACACATCGCTTATAGTTCTAATCATTTACTTCCTCTATAAACACTGAGAGCTGTATGTTCCAGCAGCAGGGAAGCGCTGAGCTGATCTGCTGAGCAGAATGCTGATGTTGCAGCTGGAACACACAAGCTACATTTACATGCAACAAATCTCCCCTATCCAATTCAAATTTTATTTATTTATTTATTTATTTATTTATTTATACAGCACCTTTTTACCACCAGTCAAGGTGGCCCAAAGTGCTGAACACTCAAGCATAGTAAACATGTTAAAATAGATAAAACCATACGATCGTAAAACAAACAGACAGCGTGTTATAAAGTCATCCAATCAAAACAATGATGGTCAAACATAAAAAACAATGGACTGAATCAACCTGATGACAGAGTGTGAAAATGCAGAACCAACTTGGATTTAAAACTCTGCATCGAAGTGGACCGCCTGCCAGCCGGAAGTTGGTTCCAGAATTTAGGCACATTCGCAGAAAATGTCCAGTGCCTTCTTGTTCTTGGAACCACCAAAATGTCGTATTCAGATGACCCAAGGGCTCTGGCTGGAGTGTATTTAGATACCATCGAGGAAATGTAACCCGGTGCTGTTCCTGGCAGAAACTTATAGACAAGGACCGGTAGCTTTATGTAGAATGTAGCGTGAGAAAGCCATGTTATTGCGGTCGGCTGACCAGAAACTGCTTATCTTCCCCCACACCTGATTTAAGACTCGTGGTGATCGGGCTTTTGAAGTGGTTGCACCCTCTCTCTGGAACCAGTTCCCACAATCAAACAGTCCCCATCCCTTGCAGTCTTTAAGAGCAAGTTGAAGACTCATTTTATAGGATGGCTTTCTCCTAAAGCTTTTGGTTTCTGGTTTTTATTCTTTGTTTTGCTTTCTTTTAACTACTTAATTTTCTTTTATCTAAATTTGATCTAATTTTCTATTTTATTGTTCTCACAAACGTTCTTATTTTGTTTGAATGTTTTTATGACTTGCTATCACTTTTTTTAATCTCTGTTGCTTCTCCTGTCCAAGTGCCTTGGGCCCCCTTTGAGGGTGGTGGAAAGCACTATATAAATAAAGCATGATGATGATGATGAAATGCCAAAGGTCATGACACTGTCCACAGCCCTTTCCACTAGCCGAGAAGCTGTGTGCTTCTCTAAACCAAAACAAAGGCTCTGTTCATTAACCATCTCTAGCCTTGGCCCTCGGGGAGAGCGTCGTAACAAAGTCCCTCTCCTGTTTATGTGTGCCTGCAAGTCACAAGGTCTCCTGTAGAAAACGGGACTTTTTAACTTTATCACCTTTTTTTTAACCTTTAACCAATCATTGTAACCTTATTTACAATGACTGTCTCACTTTACAGAATAATTACAATCATAGACAATACATGTTTTACTTAAAGTGATTTTAATAAGACTTGATTGACAGTAACAATGGATCAAAATAACTGTTTATTGTTGGAATGCATTATTTCAGCTCTTAACTACACCAAACAAATCTACATGCTCTTTTAATAATCAATTTGCTATCAGTTTATGTCACAAAACCTTTTTGGATATTAACAATGACTGTCATATTTATTTCACATAATAATTGAAATAGTCCATTAAGGGGTTTCTCAGAAAATATCTAAGCTTAAGCGACGCGTCGATGACGTCAACAACTCATTGTCAATAATTGTTTATGTAAAATCCGGTAGTCGAACCACCACGCCCACTTGTTGCATCTCCAGAGTAGGATCCTACCTGGTTTTCCTCTAGCTCACTCTCTTCTGTGGCTTCACAAAGTACAAAAGATGATAAGGGGGTCTTGTTCTGTGTGAAAGCGAAGCAGTACAAGTGACAATGCTGCAGGATTTCATAATTTATCTTCTCAGCAGCAGCACTGCAGTTGCTCTCCATGTCCAACATATGTGTGTAAGCCAGGTCCTTAATCAACTTAAAGTTGCGCACATTTTTCCGCTAAGTTTTATTTCATAAATCCCAAAGTTTGCGTGGAAAGTTGCGTACGCAATTTTCCGATCCCGTTTTGTGCGTAAGCAAGCTTGATGAATGAGGCCCCGGATCTTTCTAACCGTCCGTAAACAGCTGTAAATAAGAACCCTGTTTCAACCCCATAAAATCCTGAAAGGCAGTGGGCATCTGGCTTCCCAATTATTTTAACGTCTTGGTTGATGGTTTGATGAAGTGCAGGTGTGTCAGAGAAAAGCTGCTGCGCATCACCACGCTGTCCTCCAGAGGCCATCCTGTAGATTCAGGGAATAAACAGAAACGTGAATCTGAACAGTTCAGAACCCAGGCCCCTGACAGCATGTGTGAGGAGAATATACTGTAAGTATGTGAGAGTAACAGAATGAATTATTGCGTACACGGCCCCACGTATTATTTAGTAGAACAGGCTGGTCCCTTAAAATCTTTGCTTGGCTACAAAAAGTTCATTTGGTCAAACAAGTATGAATCAAACTGTTTATTTTTGTTATTCCTTTGCCTGTTCTGTATATTCTTGAATGTTAGAGCTGCATCTTGAACCTTTTTTTTTTCATTGCAGATGTGAACAGGGAGATAAGGTGACACACACAGCATGGCTGAACCGGTCCAGTATACTGTATGCAGGAGAAGACAAGTGGTCCGTGGATCCCAGGGTAAGCCTGGTGACTCTTAATCAGGAGCAGTTCACAATCAAGATTGAAAATGTGGACATGACCGATGAAGGCCAGTATGTGTGTGCAGTTCAGACAAGCAGCCAACCAAAGACAACCACAGTTCAACTTCTTGTCCAAGGTATGTAACGATTAAACCAAAAGTCTGCTACCTGCAGATCTTGCTGGATTGGGGTTTCCAGTCCTTCTGAAGTGGCTCCCTGTTTGTTTGGCCAAATAAACGTTCTTTGGAAAAATACTTTTCCCATCCAGTATTGTAGACAGTCATTAAACCCTTTCCCTACTGTCTTTATAACAGAGAATGGTTCTTCAAGCCATGTGAGGTGATTTCTTGCTTTTGCAAGTGTTCTCTATCTTTATTTGACGTATCTGTCCTTACACTCAACTTGTGAAAAAGGTCTGGCATGATTAAAGAACAACATGATCACTTTGTAACGTGCAAAAGTCACAAGCAATAGTGAGCTGTTGCTATGAAGCTAAACAGATTCAACCTGCTTTACTTTTCCAGCATGATCTCTCCATGTTGTTTTGTCCCAAACATTAGAAGGCTTTGTATACACACCACCTCAGTGGCCTAGTGGTTCCACTGATGGTTCCATCCAGATGATGTGGTTCCACCTTGTCTCCTGAGATTGATCAAAGTGTGCTGGACATTATTAATGGTAGCTTGACCTTGGCTGAAGTTCCTCATGCCTTTAAACATGCTGTAGTGCAGTTGTGCAGCCAGTCTTGAAAAAACCTGGTCTTGATCCCACTAATTTCTCTAATCTCCGACCAATTTCCAAGTTACCATTTTTATCTAAGGTACTTGAGAAGGTCGTGTATGAACAGTAAGTACTACATCTTAATGACCATCAAGTAATGGACATTTTTCAGTCTGGTTTTAGACAACAGCACAGCACTGAAACTGCTCATGTTCGTGTGTTTAATGACATCTTTCTGGCCTTGGATTCAGGGTTCCATGTGGTTCTGGTACTTCTGGATCTATCTGCAGCCTTTGATACGATCGATCATAACATCTTGATCTCTAGACTACACACTTGGGCTGGCATCTCAGGTTTGGCCCTAGACTGGTTTAGGTCTTACTTTTCTAACAGGTCCCTCAGGGTCATGCTGGATCACTATTCATCCCAGTCACTCTCCCTTCCCTGGTGGGGGGTTCCTCAAGGTTCCAGCCTCGGCCGTTACTGTTCTGCCTCTATATTCTCCCCTTGGGAGCCATTTTCAGACAGCATGCTGTTTCATACCATCTATACGCAGACGACTATTTAATCTATTTTTCACTTAAACCCACTGACTCCACTAAACTTCTGTTTGATTATCATCACGATGTCAAGCAATGGCTGGCTGATAGCTTCCTCCATCTGAATGACTCTAAAACAGAGGTAATCGTTTTTAGTCCCGACAATGTTAGAGCAACCCAGCAACCTGACCTCCACTATCTGTCTCCTATTGTCACTTCTGCTATTTCCAACCTTGGAATAAAAATAGACCCGGTTCTGAAGGTGGATGCTCATGTCAATAGCACAGTCAGGTCCTGCTTTTACCACCTCAGGCAAATTTCTAAACTAAAGCCCATCCTGTGAGTCCGTCTTCTAAAATCTGTGGTTCATGCCTTCATCACTACCCGGCTTGATTATTCCAACTGTACGGCATCAGTAAAGCTGCTCTGTCTAGACTCCAGCTTGTCCAGAATTCAGCAACAAGGTTCCTGACTGGAGCTGACAGAAGACAGCACATTACACCCATTCTTAAATCACTACACTGGTTGCCCATTCAGTTCAGGATCAATTTCAATATTCTGCTTCTTGCATTCAAATCTTTGAACAGTCAGGCACCTCCTTATCTGTGTGAACTCCTCCATTACTACCACCCTCCTCGTGGTCTTAGGTCTGAAGATCAGCTCCTTCTAACTGTCCCTAAGACACGTCTGAAGACCTGTTTGGAAAGGGCTTTTTCTGTCAGTGCTCCAACATTGTAGAAGTCATTACCTCTTCAGGTTAGGCAAGCACCCTCTATTGCTGTTTTTAAATCACGCCTGAAAACCCACTACTTCTCCCTGGCCTTCAACTCCCAAACCATAAAGCATTAACTCATCCTTAGTTTTTCCACCTAGTTTGTTCAATTTTAAATTTGTGTTTTTATATTCTGGTTTTACTTGTTCTGTTGGTTTTAGTTTGTTGTTCTTTCAACTCTTTTATATTTTTTACTTCATATGATATACGCAACTATTTTAGCTTGTGTTTTTTATTTATTTGTTTTTATGTGCAGCGCTTTGGTTGATTGTAATGCCGTGTTAAAAGTGCTCTACAAATAAAGTGGTATGGTACAGTGAATTTCTGCAGTAATGTTATGCTTGCTGGGTTTTTATCCAGTACACAATAAGTCATTGTGAAATTTCTCACCACTTTAAATTCTTGTTTTTCTTTTGGCAGTAGCGATTATATTACTGTGACTTACTACAGTAGAACATGATCTGCTGTGAATTTATACAGTATTGTATTTATTACAATGATTTATACAATTATTTCACATCACTGTAAAGTCTTGTTTTGTTTTTTACAGTAGTGATGATATTAGTGTGACTTGCTACAGTAGAACTTGGTATGCTGTGAACTTTTAAAGTATTGCATGTATTACCATAATTTATGCAGTAATTTCACACTACTGTAATTTCTTTCTCTGTTTTTGACAGTAATGATTATATTACTGTGACTTGCAACAGCAGAATTTCGTATGCTGTGAATTTGTAAAGTATTGCATGTATTACCATAATTTATGCAGTATTTTCATACTACTGTAAATTTTTGCTTTGTTTCTTACAGTAGTGATTATATTACTGTGCCTTACTACAGTAGAAGTTGGTCTGCTGTGAATTTTTACAGTATTACATGTATTACTGTGATTTATACAGTACTGCAACAGTTACTGTCAATTACACAGTATTTTAATTTAAATACATTCACAGTGAGTTACTTTACAGAAACACAGTAAATTACTGTGTAATTCACAGTCATTTTTTACAGTGTAGTGTACGGCAGCCTCGCCTCTGTCAGTGCGCCCTAGGGCAGCTGTGGCTACATTGTAGCTCATCACCACCAGTATGTGAACGACTGATTGTGTTGAAAAGCACCTTGGGGGGTTCCAGAACTATAGAAGGCACTATACCAAATACAAATACAGGCCAATGTCCTTCTCGTAATGCTGCTTAGCTCTTGGGAGAGACATTCAGGCCAAGCGGCTCGGACCGGGGTCCAACCCAGAAACCAGCTTCCTTGGCCCTCTGGGGATTTTTAAAAGCTCTGCATGAGGGGTTCTGAACTGGTTCTGACCCAGACCTGGCTGAGTACAGATGCAATAAGCAACAAATAAGATGGAAACGGCATCAAAAGGAACCAACTGCACCAGGAGCAGCAGCCCGGGAACTCCCACATGGCACCAGGAGGCACGAGAAACACCCAGGCAGCCACAGCCAACTGCCTCTGCCAGGGCAGTTGGCCCCCACAGAGGAGGAAGAATCTTAAATGTTGCCTGATAATACATGGGGAGACAGTGCAGAGAGAACAGGGGTAATGTGATTCCTTCTTCCAGTCGCAGTCAATTTCTGGCAGCACATTTATGTACAAGTTGAAGCCGTGTAACTGCAGCCTGACTCCACCACCAGCTGTCATGCATACAATAGTCAAGGTGGCACATGATAAAGAGTGGCTGCATGACCATGATTATTTGGGCCAGGTGACCTTTTTGCACATTTCTACTATTCATGCCAAGGGCTAAGTCAAGGACTGTGCGTGAAAATAAGACTACTTTTACTAACACGGTTAATAACCGCTTTATAATCTTATTTCTTTCTTCTCAGTGCCACCAAAAATCATCAACTTTTCAAGAGACATTGTGGTCAACGAAGGCTCTAATGTCACACTGATGTGTCAAGCCAGTGGGAAACCAGCGCCTTCCTTCAACTGGAATTTCATCTCAAATTCAGGTAACTTTTGGATCTGCAAAAAAAGTATACTGGTGTCACTACTAACATCACTGTTTCAAAAAGGCTAAATATTCTTAAATGTCATTACATTTTTGTGTTTTGAGTAAAATGATGTGCCAGTGGGATAAGTTAAAGCTGAATAAATCTTACATTAGAGTCATGTAGTGACTGAAGCTGTTGTTAAAGCAACAGGTAAAAAGCTTCTAAAAGAGTGAATGCTGTTAAAGAGCTAATTCACAGGGATCGGTGACTCTGAGTACAGGCTGGTCTCTCATAAACCATCGAAGATAGAAGATAGACGGAGAACTGCTCGGGCAGAAAAAGCCACACAGATTAATGTCACATTGTTAATTAACATTCATGGACTCACCCATCTTGGCTTGGGGGGGGAGGTAAAATGTTGCAAAGCAGTCAGTGGTAGTGTTGCTGTTATCCAATCAGAGGCAAGATGTCAGAATATTAGGAAGTAAGACTTCAGATCCTGTTCAGTCCAACTCTGATCTGGCTTACTGCTAGTTCCTGAAACAGGAGCACCAGATCTTTCTTCCCCACAGAGATTGACTCACAAAGTTAAAGTTAAAGTCCCATTAGCTGTCACACACACTGATGTGTGTGCGACATTTGTTCTCCGCACTTGACCCATCCCCTGGGGGAGTGGTGAGCTGCAGACACAGCCGCGCTCGGGAACCATTTGGTGGTTTAACCCCCCAATCCAACCCCGTAATGCTGAGCGTCAAGCAGGGAGGCATTGGGTCCCATTTGTTTCTAAGTCTTTGGTATGACCCGACCAAGTTCATCTGAATTAGAGCCCTCTAAACAAACATGTGAGCTTGGTCTGTAAGCAGGGCTGGCATCGTTTGCTGCTGTCGAGAGGCTAACTAAACACAGTTAAACCCTGATTTCAAGTCCCAAAGTAAATCCAATGAGTTTGTGTCCTTTTCAGTGAGAAAATCATAAACATCAGATCAGCCATTCATTCCTCCACATTGACCACCACAACTGGACCTCAGCTACAGCCACACAGCAACAATCTGGCTAGAATATCAACTTTCATGATAGCGATAATGATAAATGACCCACACTTGTATAGAGCCTTTCAGAGTCAGAGGACTCCAAAGACAGTAAAGTGTATCATTCATCCATTCATACACTGATGGTGATGACATAATTAATGCAGCCCTTTTGTTTTATGAGTCTATTCATATGTCTTGCCTCTAGTTGTAGGCCTTTATCTGCTTCTAAACGCTGTTTATATGGTCTCCAGTTTTACTGAGTTTTTAGTAGGTTCATACAACACTTCTCTGTAAAACAATGTCTAGATCTGTGTCTGTTTCTTGTTTGTACATTTTTATTTGTACAGCAATTTGGTCAGCTGCCATTCTGTTTATGAATGTGCTGTAGAAATAAAACTGGTATGGTAAATATTAATTTCATATTCAACAAACAGATAAAGACATGGTTAAAAGGGTTAAAAATATTTCTAACCTGAGTCTTTGTCTTTGTCCCTCTGGAGCCAAGCTGAGAAATACCTCCATTGTATCCTTCTTATCTCCAAAGACCATAACTTCAGTCTTGTCTTTGTTTAATTGGAGGAAGTTTGACTCCATCCAGTCATTAATTTGTTCCAAACACTGACAGAGTGAGTCTAGGGGACCACAGTCACTAGGTGATATAGCTAGGTAGATCTGGGTGTCATCTGCATAGCTATGATGGGTAATGTTGTTATTGTGTATGACCTGGCCCAGGGGGAGCATGTAAAGGTTGAAGAGCAGTGGTCCGAGAACTGAGCCTTCGGGGACCCCACATGTCATAGTGACCAGCTTTGATTTGTGTTCACCAATGGAAACAACATAACTCCTGTCTGCAAGTTATGATCAGAACCAACTATGGACTGTGCCTGAAAGTCCCACCCAGGTTATGGGCCTGTCAAGAAGGATATTGTGGTCTACAGTATCAACAGCTGCACTGAGCTCTAGCATCACTAAACAGATGTTTAACCTGAATCTGAATTAGTACAGATATTATTTAAAACTTTAATCAGTGAAGTCTCCGTGCTGTGGTGTTGTCTAAAGCCTGACTGAAAAACATCCAGGAGGTTGTTTGTCTCCAAGAAGTAGTTCAGCTGGATCATAATAGCTTTTTCAATAACATTCCCAATGAAGAGCAGATTAGAAATCGGTTTGTAGTTATTCATCACTGAGAGATCTAGTTTACTTTTCTTCAGAAGAGGCTCAACAGCAGCAGTTACAATACCTGACATTAAGGTGCAGTTAACAGTTTTCAGTATATCAGCTTTCATGCAATGAAAGACATTGTTAAAGAAGTTAGTTGGTAGCATGTGAAAACAACAGTTAGCTGAGTTAAAGCTCTTAACTATGTCCTCTAGTGTTTTGGCAATAATTGTACTGAAAACTGGCATTCTAGCCAGAGTTGTGTGGCTGTAGCAGTGGCCTGGTTGTGTTGGTTGACATGGAGGAGTGAATGGCTAATCTGATGTTTAAGATTTTCTCTTGGAAAGAAAAATGATGCAAACTCATTAGACTTAGAATGGGACATGACATCAGGAGCCAACTGTGTTGGTTGATTAGTTAGCCTCTGGACAGTGGCAAACAGAACACGAGAACTGTTACTGTTGTCATTGATCACTTCAGAGAAAAAGGCTTGTCTCGCCTTATTTAATCCACAGTTACAAGTACACAGCTGCTGTCTGTAGGACTGATGGTGATCAAGAAGGTTACTTTTCATCCATTCATGCTCAGCTTTGCGGCATTCTCTCTTTTGGTTTGTAACTGATTTAGTGAACCTCCATGGAGCTTTTTGTTTGCCAGAGATGATTTTTAGCTTTTCTGGAGCAATGGCGTCAATGACCTGTAGAGTTTTGCTGTTGAAGTGATTCAGAAGGGAATCAACACAGCTGCTTGTTAGACTTGTTGACATTTTCATAAGTTTACTAAAAACTGATGCAGCGTTATCACTTAAATACCTTTTCTGAGTTATGATGGGTAACGAGTCAAACTGATACCTCAGAGAAAACAGAACGGTCAGAGAGGCCAACTTCCTTAACAACGTCTGATACATCAACATCTTTGGTTAAGATTGAAGTGTGTGCCCTTGAGTGTGTGTTGGAACATGAATATGCTGAACAAGGTCAAATAGTTCAAGCCCTCCGAGGAATTGTACTGCAGCATTATCATTTGCGTGACTGTTAAGACCTCATGCCTTTCAGCTGTTTAGAAATAGCCTATTCTTCATTTCTGAGCAGAGCTGTGAGGTCAGAACCCTGGACAGCTCCACTCCTCTATTCTGTTCCTGAGCGGCAGTGTCATTTCAGCACCATGGACAGCTCATCCTCAGGGTATCTGCAGGTTTAAGGGAGCCAAATTTAAGACTTTTTAAGACCTTTTTTAAGGCCACTTTGTCCAAATTTAAGCTACTTTTGAAATTAAATTTAAGCTTTAATTTCTAGCTATTGCCTGGAACCGCGCAAAAGTGGGATTAACCATCCAGTTACCATCGACTTGCACTTCCCCATGGCGCAAGCTCCCACTAGCTTAACCAGCTAATGTGCTCATCTAAAAATAGTCCCCTTTCACAACCAACTGAACGTGTACGGTTCTGCTTATGCCAATATCATGCACAAAAAATGCTGAATACTAACTAGAAATTCACAAAGTTTAATAGAAACAAAATGATTTTGTTTATTGGGTCTTTGGTAATTTAAGACCTTTGGAAACTGTATTTAAGGATTATTTGTCATTTTTAAGGATTTTTAAGGCCTTAAATTTGGAAAAGCAAATTTAAGACTTTTTAAGGACCCGCGGATACCCTGATCCTGCTGCTGCTCACAGTTGCGGTGCATCACACTGAAGAGGATGGCAGAATAAAGGATCAATGCAGAAGCGAGGGGAGACTGGAGCGCAAGAGAGTGAGAGAAAAGAGATAAAGGAGCTGGAAGGAGAGCAACTGAGCTGAGACAGATAGAAGAGCTGAATGCTGTGAGGAGAGATGGATGGATCCCTGAACTGAATCTGACGTTTTCCTCAGCGTGCGTGGGTAACCTTTGACAGGATCTCAGATTGATGAGTATAACTGGTTTCAATTAAGCAACAACTTGGGTTTCTAAGAGAGAAGTCATTTGGTGGTTGTTGCTCCAAATCTCCTCTTGTTGATCTCCTTTTTGGTTTAGACTGAGCTAAAGACCTACTGATCTTTTAGGTTAAGCAAAAGAGCTCTTGTTTTCTTTCCTCTTTCTTTGTTTTTATGGAAGTTTCCATTTAAAGCTTGGTAGTGTTGAATTAGCCCTGGACTCTCTCTGGGACTCTTTCAGTTCTGGTTATTTGGTGTTGTGTGTGTTGTGTAAATGTACCTGACTATGTCATGTTTTTATTTACTTTAATTTGAAGTGCTTTTACCTTGAAAGGCACTATACAAATAAAGCTTTACCTACTTTTATCAAGAACCCCCCTGTCCTGCATGTTTTCCATGTCTCTGATATCTGCATTGCCTCCTCAGGATGACATCAAGTGCTGCAGAAGCCTGTTAATCACTCATTCATTTAGATCAAGTGTGTCGCAGCAGGGAAACATCTAAAACATGTAGAACAGCATTGTGCTGAGGACCAGGGTTAAGAAACACAACATGAAAGAAAACCAGAGCAGGACCGCAGCTGAGAGAGGGCCTGAAGCTTTGATCATATTCAATGCAGAATAGATGCAATCTAATTTCACATAGATCAGAAATCATTGAGTCCAATCATAGCATTTAGACTAGCTCTGGCGTGGGCGCAGAGCTCCAGAAAGTTTCCACATGGACCTGAACCCTACATGAGGGCTATTAAAGTAAAACAATTTACCTGAGCCAGAAATGAGACATGGTTCAGTGTTTTTTTTATTTTATTTTTTAAACCGTGTCCTGTCTGGCTGTGAAGCAAACAGAATTGATGTCTGAGTGCTGGTAACAAGCCTTACAGATTTACCCTCAGGTGGAGCATCAAAGCGTCTGCTTTTAATGTCATGCCTTATACTTAAAACTTTATTGTTATTGTTTTTCAATGCTTTGTAATTCCGACCAGACACGGAGACAGAGGTGAAAGAGAAAGGAAGAGACAAAAGATGGGAAAAGAGGGGGGAAGGGGGTGGGGGTTCCACAAAAATAAACAATAATGAACAAGAGTGTGCTTCTAGACCTGCAGAAAGGGAAAGAGCAGAAAAAAATGGGACACAAAACAATACAACAAGAGCAAGCTATCACTGCGTCAACCTGATGATGAAATATAAAATCAACATTGTTTAACTGAACAATCACACCATAATCAATCATAGTGCATTTAGTGGCAACGACAGCCTTAAGACATGTGTTGAACGTGCCCAAGCGCATACTTTTGAGAGCACCATGTGAGCACCTGTGTACATGCGCTTGTATATGTATAGGATCGTCCAATAGAGAGTGTGAGGCACCACAGATCTGCCCCCCAAACATGTGTAGAAGGCGGGGGGAGCTCCAAGTCCCAGAGATCCAGGCGCTGCCCCAGAACACAGGAACCCCAAGGAGACTGCAACCAGAAAGGCCCCCGCCCTCCTCGAGAGGCGCAGAGGATCGCCCCGGGGGGCCACAACCAGCAGCCGGCAGAGTCCCGGGAGATATCAGCGGCAAGCCCACAGGCCCGCCCACAGCCTCCCACCCTCTAGCCGGCCGAGTCCGGGACCCAGCGACCCGGGACCCAGGGGCGACCACCCCCGCCAGGGACCCAGCAGAGCCCAGGGACCCAGACCCCACATGGCAGCCACCAGGATTGATCAAGCAGATGCCAAAAATCTTAAACCCTCTGACCCGGGAGCCACGAACACTCAGGCAGACCAAGGCACCTCACCCCACACCAGGTGTGGCAGGTGGAGGGGAGACGAAGATCTATATCATCGAAAGAAGTCCCAGGAGAGGAGAGGAGTCAAAGGCCCCACCTGACATATACAGTCATACACAAACACAGTCACACAGTCCCTCCCTCATGCTCACACATGCACATACAACCAAAGACTTACAAAAATGCACGCCGCACACCCACTCATGCTCCCCATACACACCCTATTCACTCTGGTCCCGGTACTGCTGCACATTGGGTACAATCATCACCGGTTACCAGAGTTTGACCCTTTCTGCTGGGGTGCTGATGAGAAAGCTCCCCCGACCAACGCTGAGCAAAGCAACCCACCACCCCAGACCCCAACCAGATGGCCAGATCTCCCTCCTAGCCTCCAGCCCCAGGAAGCCAAGCAACCACAGAGGTGTGCTAAGACCCCTAGTCTCCCTCTGCCTGCTCCATTATAGTGTTGTGTGTTGATGAGGTGTGTTCCATGGCTGTGGTGAGCGGGCTGTGCGGGCATTGTCTAGCCTATGCAAGCGGATGCCACCGCACCACCCCACTTGCACCCACAGCCCTTGGTGTCTAAGTGCAGTTTAAAATTGGAAGTGGGCACCGGCACTCGGGATGAGGCTGAGAAATTCCCCTGCCAAGTGCCGTTGAATGTGCTCACTCCGAAGGCCCTAAGTGTGTGTTTGCGTGGAATGTCGTCGGTGGAAGTGTATAAGATGCAAATAAAATTGGGGGGCAGGTTGCCACAGGAATGCGGAAATGGGGTCCATACCCGCACTCCCTGACTTGTCCACCCCTCAAGGTCCTATGTGTATGTTTGTGTGATGATGTGAGGGAGCAGGCGGAGAGAATATGCAGGGATGGGGAGGAAAGGCTTGTTGGGCTTTGCCCTCCAGGGAGCCAGCTCCCCCACTGGCCCCAATAGGCACCTCTGTTGTCAAATTGCCACCCAGGGCATGGAGACCCCAGCCCATCCTGCCAGGGCCCAAAGCAGCAGCATTACAGCGCCTCACGGAGTCCGAGGGCACCAACCCAGCCCCACCCCAGCAGAATATCTATGCCCATCCCTGCATTTGCACAACTTCCAGAATATATAAGACATAGGACATCCAGGTAAGGTTGGGCCCTCCCCCTCCCTTGTGATGGAACAGCAGAGGAGCCAAGGTCTAACCAAGGCCCCTGAACCCGGGCCAGGCACTGCTGCATGTTCCTACCTTCTTCCTGGCAGCATAAATGTCAGGACCCAACCCCCAAGGCCCCGCCTAGATCCCCACACGGGGCCGGTCACCCCCACACCCCGAGCCCCCAGGCCCCCACCCAGACCCACCTAGGGGCAATGCAGCTGCCAGGCAGTGACCCATGGCCGCCACCAAGACCTCCAAGGGGCCCCACTCACAAACCCCAGTAGTCCACCCCCTGAGGCAACCCAAGCACCTCCAGAGGGGGGCAACGGCCCCCCAGTCCCAGACACCCCCAGTGAACATCCGGCTACTCCAAACTCAGACCCTCCAACCCCCCCACCCACATCATCCCGCAGGACAACAACAGGACGTGGTTCAGTGTTAAGGAGATTTAACCTGTTTAACCCTAACGCCCCCAATTGGGGGCCTCTACAGTTTCATGCCCCAAACATCTACAACTGTCCAAATTCTCCAAACACAACTAAAACCACAATCAATTCAAATTCAATTCAATTCAAAAATACTTTATTAATCCCAGAGGGAAATTGATTGCTGTAGTAGCTCAGAATAATAATAATAATCAAGTCATCAAAGAGTTGTTGTATATTACAATGGCTGTTGGCAGGAAGGATCTCCAGTAGTGGTCAGTGTTGCAGCCAAACTGAAGAAGCCTCTGACTGAAGACACTCTTCCGTTGTTGGACAGTCTTGTGAAGAGAATGCTCAGGGTTGTCCATAATTTTCTTGATTCTCTGGAGAATCCTTCTTTGCATTATCTCCTCCATTGGTTCCACCGTCGTCCCCAGAACAGAACCAGCCTTTTTTATTAGGCTGTTGAGCCTTTTCAGGTCCCTGCTTCTGATGCTGCTACCCCAACAGACGATGGCTGAAGAGATTACACTCTCAACAACAGACTTGTAGAAGATCTGCAGCATCTTGCTACAGACATTGAAGGACCTAAGCATCCTCAAGAAGTGCAGTCTGCTCTGTCCCTTCTTGTAAACAGCTTTGCTGTTCTTTCTCCAGCCCAGACGGGAAACAAGGCCATTTTAAATTGAAATAAATTAAGATATAATAATATTTGAACTTTATTTTAGAAGAGCATCTGACCTTCTCTGGTGTCTGCTGGAAAAAAACCTTGAACACATGTAGTTGAGGACCCCTGGAATAAATAAAACAATAGACTAAATTTCCTAAATGGAATTTGAACTCACAACCTCCATCCTGTCAGCACTTTCACACAGGGCAGCTCTTCTCAAATAAAGTTCAAGGATTATTTTATCTTAATGTATCAAAAACCAAAAATTGCTTTGTTTACAATCTAAACTGTTTTGATTGTAGCTGTAGCTGTGCTCGGGGAATGCAAACAATCACTGACACTTGGGACATGAAACTCCAAAGGCCCCAATTGGGAGGCGCCAGGGCCCATAGAAAAAAGGCCTGGGGCCTAAAGGGTTAATGAAACAATTTTCATTTAATAATCAGCTGAATGTTTCACTTTGGGGAATCGTCAACTTGATTGACTACAGGGGTACTCATGGTACGAGAAAACAGCTCAGGGGGTCCACGAGTCAAAAAGGTTGGAAAACACTGACCTAGGGCATGACGGGAAACGCGTGGCTCTCACCTGATCTAAGATATGATTGCTTCCCGTTGTGATCCAAGTATCCAGTGGTAGAATGGGAAATGTTAGTTAGTCACATGCAATCTGTTAATCATGTTACGTTGATGATGACTATATTGGCCATAAAGAGAAATGGGATTTGTTTCAAAGAGTTTTCTTTTGTCACATTTCCTACACTACATAAATTACAGCTGATAAACTTTTACTTATTATTACAGTCATATCTTCATATGCATATGTCTACGATGTATCATATCCACAAGCATGTGAGGATGGGTTTCAGTTGCTAACAAGCATCAGAATTTTACACTATTATGAACGCTAATGTGACATCTTCAGCTATCGTTACCCGCAAGCTGCATGTAAGGAAATCTATTTGACTTAAATGTCGGCTTTTAGCCACTCCCCCTGCTGCTTCCGTCTGCTCTCTTCTATTTCCCAGGCGAGACTCTACCCATCTCGAACAAGGCCAGAAATAGGCCTATGACAGCTTAGATCCAAATTATCTCCCCCTTTTAAAAGTGGAATAACAGATGCAAATTTAATAACAATAGCGTGCTGCTATTTTCAGAAAGAAAGGGTCAAGATTATCCAGTCATGCTGATTCATGAGGATCTAACCTGAGTAACTCGACAAGTACCTTGTTTACCTGAAACAGGAATTCAGGGTTCCCCCAGTGCTTTATAAGCCTGGCGGGCCACCAAGCTTTGCTATTGAGGACCACTGGCCCATCCTGAGAAAATATAGTAAAACCAGGCACTGACTTCTTGAGCCAGGTGTCTGAAATAACTAAAACATCAGGTTTAGCTGTCTGAACATAAACTTGAGAGGTTCCTGTATGTTGGGCCATCAATCCAACCGGCACGTCTTCCATTGAGGAAGCAGAGTCCAGGAACTATGGGTTGGACACTCCAATCTGCTGAGGTCACAGAGGTGGTCAAAAAGCTCCTTGGTGGACAGGCTCAGGGGGTGGATGAGATCTGCCCAGAGTTCCTTAAGGCTCAGGATGTTGTAGGGTCTTGTTGGCTGATGTGGCTCTGCAATATCTCATGGACATCGGGGGCAGTTCCACTAGATTGCCAGACCGGTTTGATGTTCACCCTATTTCAAAAGGGGGATGGCAGGATGTGTTCCATCTACAGGAGGATTACACTCCTGAGCCTCCCTGGTAAGATCTATTCAAGGGCTCTGGAGAGGAGGGTTCGGCGGGTAGTCGAACCTTGGATTCAGGAGTAATGTGGGTTTCGTCCTGGCCGTGGAACACTAGACCAGTTCTATACCCTTAGGGGGTCATGGAGGGTGCGCGGGAGGTTGCCCAACCAATCTACATGTGTTTTGTAGATTTGGAGAAAGCGTTCGACTGCGTCCATCTGGATCCCTTTGGCAGTACTCTGGGAGTATTGGGTGCAAGGCTCTCTGTTACTGGCTGGCCAGCAGTAAGTCGGGCTCATCCCCAGTGAGAGTTGGACTCCGCCAAGGCTGCCCTTTGTCACTGATTCTGTTCATAACTTTTATGGACAAGATTTCTAGGCACAGCCAAGGTGTTGAGGTCAACCGTTTCGGTAGCTTAAGGATTGGGTCTCTGCTTTTTACGTTCATTGAACGAGCGTGAATTAGTTTTTTTGTGAATGTGAACTGAACTCTTTCGTATTTTGGCTGACTAATGTAAAACTGAGTGCGTCCGTCCTGGCATGCGTGAATGGGTTTTTGAACACGTGCTTTCACTGTTCTAGCTCCAGATCTCCACGAAGCTTTTGCGGAGCTAAAGCCTAGCTAGACCATCCTGTTAACCATAGAGTTTATAAAAAGTAGAACCTGCAAATGCAGCCAAACAAGGGCAGCAGCGGTTGGTGCGGGGTCTACTCTTCTACAGGTGCTGGCCAGTAAATTAGAATATCATCAAAAGGTTGAAAATATTTCAGTAATTCCATTCAAAACGTGAAACTTGTACATTATATTCATGCAATGCACACAGACCAATGTATTTCCAATGTTCATTACATTTAAATTTGATATTCATAAGTGACAACTAATGAAAACTCCAAATTTGGTATCTCAAAAAATTAGAATATTCTGAAAAGGCTGAATATAGAAGACACCTGCTGCCACTCTAATCAGCTGATTTACTCAAAACACCTGCAAAGGCCTTTAAAAGGTCCCTCAGTCTTGTTTTGAAGGCACCACAATCATGGGGAAGACTTCTGACTTAACAGCTGTCCAAAAGACAATCATTGACACCTTGCACAAGGAGGGCAAGACACAAAAGGTGATTGCTAAAGAAGCTGGCTGTTCGCAGAGCTCTGTGTCCAAGCACATTAACAGACAGGCGAAGGGACGGAAAAAATGTGGTAGAAAAAAGTGTACAAGCTCTAGGGATAACCGCACCCTGCAGAGAATTGTGACGACAAACCCATTCAAAAATGTGGGGGAGATCCACAAAGAGTGGACTGCAGCTGGAGTCAGCGCTTCAAGAACCACCACGAGGAGACTCATGAAAGACATGGGATTCAGGTGTCGCATTCCGTGTGTCAAGCCACTCTTGAACAAGAAACAGCGCAAGAAGCGTCTCGCCTGGGCCAAGGACAAAAAGGACTGGACTGATGCTGAGTGGTCCAAAGTTATGTTTTCTGATGAAAGCAAGTTCTGCATTTCCTTTGGAAATCAAGGACCCAGAGTCTGGAGGAAGAGCGAAGAAGCACAGAATCCACGTTGCATGAGGTCCAGTGTAAAGTTTCCACCGTCAGTGATGGTGTGGGGTGCCATGTCATCTGCCGGTGTTGGCCCACTCTGTTTCCTGAGGTCCAGGGTCAATGCAGCCGTCTACCAGGAAGTTTTAGAGCACTTCATGCTTCCTGCTGCTGACCAACTTTATGGGGATGCAGACTTCACCTTTCAACAGGACTTGGCACCTGCACACAGTGCCAAAACCACCAGCACCTGGTTCAAGGACCATGGTATCCCTGTCCTTGATTGGCCAGCAAACTCGCCTGACCTTAACCCCATAGAAAATCTATGGGGTATTGTGAAGCGGAGGATGCAATACGCTAGACCCAACAATGCAGAGGAGCTGAAGACGACTATCAGAGCAACCTGGGCTCTCATAACACCTGAGCAGTGCCACAGACTGATCGAGTCCATGCCACGCCGCATTACTGCAGTTATTGAGGCAAAAGGAGCCCCGACTAAGTATTGAGTGCTATACATGCACATTCTTTTCATGTTCATTCTTTTCAGTTGGCCAACATTAGAGAAACAAACATTTTTTCATTGGCCTTTAGAATATTCTAATTTTCTGAGATACCAGATTTGATGTTTTCATTGGTTGTCACCTATAAATATCAAAATTAAACGTAATAAACATCGGAAATACATTGGTCTGTGTGCATTGCATGAATATAATGTACAAGTTTCACGTTTTGAATGGAATTACTGAAATATTTTCAACCTTTTGATGATATTCTAATTTACTGGCCAGCACCTGTATGTCTATGCTGTGCGCAGGAGTCAAAGTTCATTCAGAAAAACTGTAAAGGATCTTAACTGAATGATGTTTTTATGTTTTAAACTTTGAGCTTGCTTCCTAAGATTGATTAATAATTTCCCATAAAAAATGTAGCTGGGTATGAGTGTGGACTAAACGGGTGCAAACTATTGGAAAATCCTTTAATAAGTTTATAGCTTTTTAGTTTTCATAGTATTATATATGTTTATATATATATATATATATATATATATATATATATATACATATATGTTTATATATATATATATATATATATATATATATATATATATATATATATATATATATATATATATATATATATACATGTATATATATATACACAGATATATATTTATACATATACAAATATATATATATATATACATGTACATATACAGAGATATATATATATATATATCTGTATATGTATGTATATATATGTATATATATATATATATATACACGTGTATATGTATATACACATATACATACATACATATATATATATATATATACATACATATATATATGTAAATATATATACATACATATATATGGATGTATATATATATACATATATATGTTTACGTATATATGTATATACATATTTATACATACATCTCCTCCTTGAACCGTCACCTTATCATGGTGGAGGAGTTTGAGTGCTCTAATGATCCTAGGAGCTATGTTGTCTGGGGCACTTAGTGCCCCTGGTAGGGTCTCCCATGACAAATTGGTCTTAGGTGAAGGGTGAGACAAAAACGAAGAGTCGGAGTACCCGGCCCGGAGGGTTACCGGGGTCCCACCCTGGAGCCAGGCCTGGGGTTGGGGCCCGTGAGCGAGCGCCTGGTGGCCGGGCTTTCGCCCATGGGGCCCGGCCGGGCCTAGCCCGAACCGGATACATGGGCTCGTCCAACTGTGGACCCACCACCCGCAGGAGGAACATGAAGGGTCCGGTGCAATGTGAATTGGGTGGCAGACCAAGGCGGGAGCCTTGGCGGTCCAATCCCCGGACAAGAAAACTAGTTTTTGGGACATGGAACGTCACCTCGCTGGCGGGGAAGGAGCCGGAGCTTGTGGCAGAGGTTGAGCGGTACCGGCTAGATATAGTCGGACTCACCTCGACACATAGCATTGGCTCTGGAACCCGAGACCTGGAGAGGGGTTGGACACTCTACTTTGCTGGAGTTGCTCCGGGTGAGAGGCGGAGGGCTGGGGTTGGCTTTTTGTTAGCCCCGAGACTCTCTGCCTGTGTGTTGGGGTTTACCCCGGGGGACAAGAGGGTAGCTTCCTTGCGCCTTCGGGTCGGGGAACGGGTCCTGACTGTTGTTTGTGCTTATGGGCCAAATATCAGTTCAGAGTACCCACCCTTTTTGGAGTCCCTGGGACGAGTGCTAGATAGTGCTCCATCAGGGGACTCCATTGTCCTGCTGGGGGACTTCAATGCTCACGTGGGCAATGACAGCTTGACCTGGAGGGGTGTGATTGGGAGGAACGGCCCACCTGATCAGAACTCGAGCGGTGTTTTGTTATTGGACTTCTGTGCAAGCCGCAGTTTGGCCATAACGAACACCATGTTCAAACATAAGGATGCCCACCGGTACACTTGGTACCAGGGCAGCCTAGGTCACAGGTCGATGATAGATTTTGTAGTCGTATCATCTGACCTGCGGCCGTATGTTTTGGACACCCGAGTGAAGAGAGGGGCGGAGCTGTCAACTGATCACCACCTGGTGGTGAGTTGGATCAGATGGCAAGGGAACATGCCGCGTAGACCTGGCAGACCCAAACGCATAGTGAGGGTCTGCTGGGAACGCCTGGCAGAAGAACCTGTCAAGACGGTCTTCAACTCCCACCTCCGGCAGAGCTTTGACCACGTCCCGAGAGCAGTGGGGGACATTGAGTCCGAGTGGGCCTTGTTCCACTCTGCGATTGTCGAGGCGGCTGTTGCTAGCTGTGGTCGTAAGGTGGCCGGTGCCAGTCGTGGTGGCAACCCCCGTACCCGCTGGTGGACACCAGAGGTTCGGGGAGCCGTCAGGCTGAAGAAGGAGGCCTACAGGGCGTGGCTGGTCTGTGGGTCTCCGGAGGCAGCAGACAGGTACCGGATAGCCAAGCGGGGTGCAGCAGTGGCAGTTGCCGAGGCAAAATCTCGGGCGTGGGAGGAGTTTGGTGAGGCCATGGAGAAAGACTATCGATCGGCTCCAAAGAGGTTCTGGCAAACTGTCCGGCGCCTCAGGAGAGGAAGGCAGCAACTCGCTCACACTGTTTACAGTGGGGATGGGGAGCTGCTGACGTCAACTGAGGCTATAGTCGGACGGTGGAAGGAATACTTTGAGGAGCTCCTCAATCCCACCAATGCGCATTCCGAGGAGGAACCAGAGCTGGGAGGCCTGGGGATGGACTGTCCGATCTCGGGGGCAGAAGTTGCTGAGGTAGTCAAACAACTACACAGCGGCGGAGCCCCGGGGGCGGATGAGGTTCGTCCTGGGTATCTCAAGGCTATGGATGTTGTAGGGCTGTCATGGTTGACACGTCTCTACAACATTGCGTGGTCATCGGGGGCAGTTCCTAGGGAGTGGCAGACCGGGGTGGTGGTCCCCATCTTTAAGAAGGGTGACCTGAGGGTGTGTTCCAACTATAGGGGGATCACACTCCTCAGCCTCCCTGGAAAGGTCTACTCCAAGGTACTGGAGAGGAGGGTCCGATCGATAGTTGAATCTCAGATAGAGGAGGAGCAATGTGGTTTTCGTCCTGGCCGTGGAACTGTGGACCAGCTCTATACCCTTGCAAGGGTGATGGAGGGGGCATGGGAGTTTGCCCAACCAATCCACATGTGCTTTGTGGATTTGGAGAAGGCTTATGACCGTGTCCCCAGGGGCACCCTGTGGGGGACGCTCCAGGAGTATGGGGTGGGTGGCTTTCTGTTAAGGGCCATTCAGTCCCTTTACCAGAGGAGCGTGAGTTTGGTCCGCATAGCCGGTAGTAAGTCGGACCTGTTCCCAGTGAGGGTTGGACTCCGCCAGGGCTGCCCTTTGTCACCGGTTCTGTTCATCACTTTTATGGACAGAATTTCTAGACGCAGCCGTGGTGTGGAGTGTGTCGAGTTTGGTGGCAGGAGAATCTCGTCTCTGCTTTTTGCGGATGACGTGGTCCTCCTAGCTTCATCCAGCTCTGACCTTCAGCTCTTGCTGGGTAGGTTCGCGGCCGAGTGTGAAGCGGCTGGGATGAGGATCAGCACCTCCAAATCTGAGACCATGGTTCTCGACCGGAAAAGGGTGGCTTGCCACCTCCGGGTCGGGGGAGAGGTCCTACCTCAAGTGGAGGAGTTTAAGTATCTCGGGGTCTTGTTCACGAGTGAGGGTAGGAGGGATCGGGAGATCGACAGGCGGATTGGTTCGGCGTCTGCAGTGATGCGGACGCTGAGCCGATCTGTCGTGGGGAAGAGGGAGCTGAGCCAGAAAGCCAGGCTCTCAATTTACCGGTCGATCTACGTCCCAATCCTCACCTATGGTCATGAGCTTTGGGTAATGACCGAAAGAACGAGATCGCGGATGCAAGCGGCCGAAATGAGTTTCCTCCGTAGGGTGGCCGGGCTCAGCCTTAGAGATAGGGTGAGGAGCTCGGACATTCGGGAGGGACTCGGAGTAGAACCGCTGCTCCTCCGGATCGAAAGGAGCCAGTTGAGGTGGTTTGGGCATCTGGTCAGGATGCCTCCTGGACGCCTCCCCGGGGAGGTGTTTCGGGCATGTCCTGCCGGCAGAAGGCCCCCGGGTCGACCCAGGACACGTTGGAGAGGTTACATCTCCAATCTGGTCCGGGAACGCCTTGGGGTCCTGCCGGAGGAGCTGGTGGACAAGGCCGGGGAGAGGACGGCCTGGAGCTCCCTAGTTGGGATGCTGCCCCCGCGACCCGGACCCGGATAAGCGGAGGAAGACGAGACGATATATATGTATGTATATATATATGTATACATATATATATGTGCATATGTATATGTATATTTACATATATATGTATACGTATATATGTATGTATATACATATATATATATATATATATATATATATATATATATATGAGATAAAAGAACAATGAACTAGTTCGTTTTTGGAAAAGTGAACTTAGTTCAAATTTTTTAAAATTATGAACTAAGAAACGAACTAGCTTGTTTTAAAATATATGAACTGAACTTTGAACTAGAACTTTCCCAACACTCAGTTTAATATCTCGGGGTCTTGTTCAGCAGTGAGAGAGAGATGGATCGATAGGAGGATTGGTGCTGCATCTGCAGTGATGCAGGTGTTGTACCGGTCTGTTGTGGTGAAGAGAGAGCTGAGTCAGAATGCTAAGCTCTCGATTTACTGGTCAATCTACTTTCCTACCCTCACCTATGGTCATGAGCTTTGGGTAGTGACCGAAAGAACGAGATCACAGATACAAGCGACAGAAATGAGTTTTCTCTGCAGGATGGCTGGGCTCTACCTTAGAGATAGGGTGAGAAGCTCAGTCATTTGGGAGGAGTTCAGAGTTGACTCGCTGTTCCTCCACATCGAGAGGAGTCAGTTAAAGTGGCTCGAGCATTTGGTGTGGATGCCTTCTGGACCGGGAGAAGGTCTAAATGAAGACCTAGAACACACTGGAGAGACTATGATAAGTTGCCGTAAATGGCTGGAAGGATGGATGGCAGAAGTGATGCAAATCAGACTTCATGCAGTTTTTCCAAAGACTGAAATCACTGAGCCCAATCAGTCTTTACACTGGGAGCGGTGCAGTGCAGATCCGGATGCTGAGCTGTGGATTTCATTTTTTCATGGTTTTTATTATTTTCCAGATTGTGCATGTGGATCATCATGAAAAATTATCCAGACAGGAAGTGAGATGTGTGGCTTCTGTGCAACAGCTACTCTCTATATATGCAGTTGTTACTGCATGAACTTGGGTGAACTCACGATCAACTTTCCTGGGTTGTTCTGCATACGATCTGCAGTCGGTATGAATAGCAGTCCTTCTGAAAGCTGTACGGATTCTGTTCTGTATGTGTTATGCACTTGGTGTGAATGAGGCTTTAAACTGATCTGCTTTCCAACCTGTTCTCATCCAGCAGTGAGATGATAAGCTCAACCGTTATGCAAAACCCTAGTAACCTTGCCTTACTCTCTAAATGGCCGTCACTGCTTTTTCTCATGTTGCATGTTTTATCTTTCACAGGTGACCTGGCATCGGATGGTGGTTATCTGGAAATTTTGTCTATTTCCAGAGAGAGAGCAGGGACATACGAGTGCACAGCTGTCAACGATATCGACACAGATATGCAGACTGTAGACATCACGGTCAATTGTGAGTCCATTCACTTAAAGAAGCCAGATCATGCTATTTTAAACCTTTAGAAGCAAAGGGAGAAACAATATATGATAAAATATTACTGTTGGCACTATTGTGATGTCATTTTATTTTTGTCAGCCTGAATTTATACCCGGAATTGAAATAGCTTCTTTCAGTAAAGCCCCACCCACGCCCTCTCCAACAAAACACTCCTACAACAGCCAGTTGCTGCATTGGTCTTGGCAGTCCAGTTAAAGCAGCTGCTTTTAATTTAGTTTTGCCATGTCCTGACAAGGATTCGACTCCTGGTGTTGGCAGTAATTTATTTAGCCAGTTGAAGCAGATTTATTTTTTATACATTTTAGTTTAATTGATTACTTTCTGGAAATTATTTTGTCTCTAAAGATCTTTGAATTTGGTCATTTCCAAGCAATATTTTAGTTGATTTACTCAGCTCACCTCACATGGACTCACACTGGCTAAATAAACAAAGAAAATAAAGTAAAAGATTAGTCCTTCTATCAGAATTACTCCTTGGGAGAAACCCCTTTTGAGCCCCCCCCACCCACCCCCCACCCCCACAGTGACTGTCAGAGTAAGAGCAATCCTGGGAGCAGTCCAGAGGCTGGGGGTAGGTCTCAGATAGATCTTTATCATGGATTAAAGTGATAAGCTCAAGGAGGCTCATGGTTGTTGATGGGAGGTTACGGACATTCTTGATTTCCTGCACAAGCTCTCTGCTGTTCAAATCAGAGTTCCCATCAAAGTGTGGTGTGGTGCTTAGCTCCTCACATTGCTCTGTCAGCTCCTCATCTGCGAGACCGACAGGCTGGTGCTAAAGCAGCCCAATAAGAAGATTATAACACAGACACGTTGGTTGTGTTGTAGCCAAACCCTTTAGAACAACATGAAAGAACAGTTGAAATAATTTAATTAAAGCCTTGATTATTTATTCTGAGACTTCTTAGATAAAAAATCAGAACGTTAAGTTTAAATCTAACTTTTGTCAGAGATCAAAGTCACTGATTTTTGTTATCTCTCCCCTAAACATCTACTGTAGGAGACTGGTTTTCATTTTTACAAAACCACCACTTTGTTTTTCTTAGCTTTTAAAATTAAAAAGAAAAAGACAAATTATCAAAAAAGTTTGGATTTATTTTTCAATGGGATGTTGATATTAGTGTAAAATTATGTGAAAATAAGTTTCGATTGATCTAAAAATTATTACTGGTAATTTTTGTGTCATTCTATCGTGGAAATTCAGACAAAGCCAAACAATAGGTTTCAATTTCAGGTTTCCAAATAATAAAGGGCATTTTCAACCAATTTTTCCACTCACTGAGCATCTTTTATCTTTAATCTGCTGATTTTAAAACTACAACGCCTGGCTGGACCAGTGGTTCCCAACCTGGGGTTCGCGACCCACCGAGGGGGATCCCCACCGAATTTGTGAGAGTTCAGCACATACAAGTGCCTCGTGATTTTTATCTTGAAAGGCGCTATACAAAAAATCATTTCTTCTACTTCTTAGCTGAGACTGTGAGGTTACCACGCAAAGGGATCCTCAAGGACAAAAGACTGGGAACCACTGACCTAGACTCTCTAAACCTGGACCAAGTTCTGCGACAGTGTTAGCAGAACATATATATTCTGATGTTTAAAACCATAATTTGATCAGTGAAAAGAGTGCATTTGTTTTCTTTCATAAATCTGAGAATGAAATTGTGTTAAAATGTAGAAAATGTTGAAATTAATTTTGCCTGACTGGGAAGATATCTGGGTGCTCAGCACCCCTAAACCTCCGATGCTAGAATTGATTATGGTACTCTTCTATGATGCAAAATCGTTCATGCCTGCATCTCATGCATCGATTATTCGATTATTTGCCTTAGCTCTATCCTACACCTCCCGGTCGGCCGTCAGGGATGGGGGGTGGGTGCATGCGGGGTTCGGGGGCCACAAAGAGAGGGCCCGCGGGCCACCCATTGAGTGCCACTGGCATTGACTCAGTAGGAACAAATGCTGAATCCTCTCTCCTCATACCCTCGACTGACTGACTGACTGCTGTATGGAGTTGTAAATGTAAAACCTTTAACTGCTGCTCTTTCCTTGCAGATGCTCCAGCTGTGTCAGAAGGGAGAGATGTCGGGGTGGCTCTGGGCCAGAAGGGAGTGCTGGAGTGTGAGGCTGATGCAGTTCCTGAGGCAGATTTTGAGTGGTATAAAGATGACAGAAGGTACATTAAATTAAATGGACTCGGTTACCATTTGCAAATCAAAGACATGATAAAGTTTTTAGTAGGGGTTGTAAAGGTACAATAAAATCATATCCGGTTCGGTTCAGTGTTCTGAAGGGCTTGGTTCGATAAATTTTTGGTATGTTATTATATTTGTTTATTTAATATTTGAAGGGGCTCCTATAATGAGCAGAACCAGGTGTCATCACAGGCTGCTGATCTATGATGTCTTTAATTATTTCACAGGTTATTTGTGCAGCGATGAGTGTCACACTCATGCAGACACGTGTTGTGTTTGACTGTTTTTATTTCTGCAGCGAGCCTTAAAAACTCACCTCACACCGCCCAGAGTTTCTTCTGTAAACTCGTATTAAATAACGAGCTTCCTCCACGCCTTGTTTTTGTTGTAGGGCTTCACATCAGTGTTCCCAGGGGGAAGTTCAGCAGACGTGGTTGTTGACATTTTTGCCGCTGCGAGCCCGCCCAGTGTGAGAGAAGGGAGAGAGAGGCGACGCTCCGCGTCCCTACGGGCTCCGGCAGCAGCGACAGCCAGCTGGTTTGATCTGCTCTAAAAGGCATTGATCAGAATTTGCATATCATATTTTATAAACGACGATCGGGCGCATGCAGCCATCATGTGTCACTCAATACGGCGTATGTGCAGAAACTCGCCACGGAACTTTTACCTGCTGCCCCTCCAAATAAAAATTCATTATTTAACAGAAAAGATAAACCGAAACAGTGGACCAAACAGCCCCCCCCCCCCCTCCAATGAACTGGTACACCCCTAGTTATTAGTTTGCTTAATTTGTTGACATCTCTTTCCAGTTTAACCCCTGATTAAGTCGAATTATAGATCATTAAAATTAGAGACAACAATAAGACCATACTAAAAATGGATGTCACAAGCTATAAAAAGCAATAAAAACAATACAATCAAAATGCACATAATGCCTAAAAACAATAAAAATAAATACAAAACATTCCAAGAATATCACCAGAAAAATAACAATAAAAACAAGAGAGTACAAGTATAAAATTAACTAGATTTGTAATATTGCTTTAAATTAGCTTTAAAACTACAGACAGCAGATGACTGCTTAATATCTAGTGGGAGTTTGTTCCACAATCTTGGTGATTTTGTGACTATTGTGCAACTTTCCAAGAAGCGCTCAGCGGCGCGGTGCATCCTGTGTGACCACTTGACTCCTCAAAACCGCGGGCACAACGGAGCGCGTCTGTCTCCGGTGTGCCCTAGGCTTTTGAGTTTGCCAATTAAAATTGGATTTTTACAAGCATGTGAGCAACAGATGTGTGTTTTTCTCATGTAGGATGTTCTATGGCCTTGATGGTATGGAATTTGTCAGCAGTGGATCACTGTCAAAGCTGACCTTCTTTAATGTGTCTGATGAGGACTTTGGAAACTACACTTGTGTTGCCATCAACAAGCTCGGAAGCTCAAATACCAGCTTCCTTCTGTATGGTGGGTATAAGGGTAGAGGCAAATGCTGATTTCATGGTATGAAAAGCTTTCAGGTCCAGTTGTCTCTGTCAACAATTTCATTCAAATCATACCTACATTGTTTAAGCATGAAAATTAATGATTTTCTATATGAAAAGAAGATTGTTAATCTGTGTATCACCTTTCAAGATAAAAATCACAAAGCACTTCACAAGCACAACAAAACACTAAACATCCGGCAATCGATGGATCAGCAGGAGTTAATGAGATATTCTGCCTGACTGGATGACTTTTCAACTGCTTTTGAAAGGAGACCACTGGGTCCACTGATTGTCCCAGTGTCTGGGGGCCACAGCAGCAACCTTTGCACCTTTGACCTCTAGCCTGGTGTGCTGCACAGCCAGTAGGCTTTGATCACTGGACCTCAGGGACCTGCTGGGGGTATAGGGACTGAGAAGATCACCAATGTTCAATTGTGCTTGTCCATGAAAGGCCCTAAAGACCAGAACCAGGATCTAGGAAAAACTTGTTATTTGACTGTCAGCCGGTGAAGCTGGAAGAGAAGCAGTCACGTGGGTGTGTTTGGAAGACTTGGTCAGAAGCAGAGAAAATTATTCTGAAACACATGTAAGCAATTAAGATTGGTTTTGCTCAGGCAAGTAAAGACAGAGTTGAATTAGTCCAAGTGTGGAGAACAATTTCCAGTTTTGAGTGTGACACAATGGGATTTGGCTTACCGATGTTCCCAAACTGATTTAAGTGAGTAAACCACAGAACTGACATGAGAATCCACAGTGAAAGCTGAGTCAAAGGTTTACCCAAGACAGAGGGTTTCTGAAATGAAAAGAATCTGACTTAAGGAATGAGCTTGTCCAGTGTGCAATTTCCCCATCATTCAGCTGTAGAAAGCTCCCAGCCATCCAGGTTTTGATAGAGTCTAAGCAGGTGTGTAACAGCTGCAGCTTAGACATCTCATGGGGCTTAAAGGAGATGTACAGTTGGATGTCATCTGCATGACATCCATTCCTTTGAAGGAGCTCAGGATGTGCTGAAGAGGAAGCAGATAGAGTAGGAAGAGCAGACGCCCCAGCACAGAACCTTGTGTTACAGACAAGAGGAAAATCTGTCCAGCACAGTTCCTGATAAGCTGATTTAGTGTCTCAGCATATCGCAGGTGATGTGACAGCTGCAGTCAGGTACAGAACAGTGTACTGCATCACATCGAGCCAGAAGGTCATTAGAGACCCTAAGAAGAGGTGTTTTAGCAGAATGAGCTTCATGAAAACCTGGCTGGACGCTATCATAGATGTTACTGTATGTTCAAGAACAGCTGTGAGTTGTTTAGACACAACCTTTTCCAGGAGGTTGGAAACAAACCAAAGTTAAGGGTTTGAAACTGCAAAGGAGAGAAAGAGAGGAGGGTCGAGATTGTTTTTGGATCAGGTGATTTACCACATTGGTAAAAATAAACAGGGACCTGACCAGACACCAGAGAAGCAGTGATTATAGAAAGCATGCTGGAACCGATGGACAAAGTTGAGTGGGAGGTATTGGTCACTGGGTAACAGTTACCTAATGAGACTGGTGGAATTCACACTGGTTGAGTCAGGATTTCAAAAATTCCAAGCATCTTATTTCTGGGTAGAAGTAATGGCTCACAAAGATAACACATTCCAGAAAGAAAATTATATCTCAATAGTGCCAGTGGTAATATTATACCATAAATTGTGTGTGTAGCTGCTATGGAAGGGGTAAAATAGATTTATACAGGTCCTTTAAACACAGATGAAGCTAAAATGTTGAGCGGGCAAAGAGCCATCATAGAGGTATACAGTCGCTATACCTATAGGGAATGGCAAATGGTAAATGACTTGTATCTGTATAGCGCCTTCTAGAGGCCTGGAACCCCCCAAGACACTTTACAACACAATCAGTCACCCACCTATTCACTGCTGGTGGGGATGAGCTACGATGTAGCCACAGCTGCCCTGGGGCGCACTGACAGAGGCAAGGCTGATGAAGACAGGCGCCACCGGTCCTCCGACCACCACCACCACTGGCATGAAGACAGATGGATCATCACTGTGATCCTTCAAATGTTTGAACCAGCAGCATCCATTGATCAGCAGGTCAACTGACCATAGAGAGGAGACATTTAGTGAAATAACCATGACTCAATACACACGATTTGACCTTTTGCTACATTTGTGTAACATTTCTGATGTGGTTCCTCTGTTTCCTGGAGGTAGTGTTAATCAAACCCACCTTCTCAACACTGATGCAAAGTTAGGTTTCTGTACCAGTCTCTCATCTTTGCCCGAAGCATCGGCTACATGCTTCAACTGCAGATTCACTGAGGTTTCTACCATAAAGGACTACAGTTTTTGTTTAGTTTGCTTCGATTATGAACTGTTGCATTTTATAACTGTGCTTTGTCTTTCTGCCCTGCATGTCTCACTGCCACTCTGGGATGACATTTTTTATTTTATATTCGGCTCTAAATGTAAGTATTGTTTTTTTGTTAGGCTTTTTTTCTGTGCTAGTGAATGATTGTGCCTGTTGTTACATCTGTCTACCAACAACATATAGGAACAGAACACAATTGCTTATTTCATTTTCAATGTTCAGAGTTCATAGATTTCTGTTTCATGTGTAATTTGCAGCATCCATCCATCCATTTTCTGAACCCGCTTGTCCACGTAGGGTCTCGGGGGTGGGGGGGTGGCTGGTGCCTATCTCCAGTGGACAATGGACAATCAGGCGAGGTACACTCTGGACAGAGAGCCAGTCCATTGCAGGGCAACACAGACACACAGGAAAAAACTGTCACACACACACGCACACGCACGCACGCACACACACACACACACACACACACACACACACACCTAAGGACATTTGGACAAACCAATCAATCTATCAGTCATGTTTTTGGACCATGGGAGGAAGCCGGAGTACCCGGAGAGAACCCACGCATGCACAGGGAGAACATGCAAACTCCATGCAGAAGGATCCCAGGCCGGGAAGCGAACCCAGGACCTTCTTGCTGCAAGGCAACGACTCTCATTTGCAGCACTATGTTAAAAAAATCTCCATTTTTAGGAAATCATTATTATTTTAAAACCTTTGATAGTGAAAGAATGGAAAGTCTTTTTGTCAAAAGCAAAGACTGATATATGTATAAAACACACACACACACACACACACACGCACGCACGCGCACACACACACAATTTCTGTGAAACTACCAGGTTGTTTAAAACAACTTTATTGATGCTTCATTTATTTACAATCTCTCTGAGTCTCAGGAGATATTGGTAGAGAAATCCTTTTAGCGAGATCTCAAATTAGTTTTTCTTTTTTTTTTCTGCCTCTCTCAGCTGTGAGGGACAGACACATGGAGGAGTCCGTTAAGCAGTTCTGATTATTGTAGTTAGTTGCTTATTAACTGATCCAACACCATCAGGCTTTGTGGAGAGTGAAGCTACATTCACATCAAGCACTGAACAGATGTGGATTACATTTCCTGCGGCTTCCAGAAAGACAGAAAACCATTCACCCATTCATTCATTTATTTACATGAGACGTTGTGGAATCTTTCCCCCTTTGGGCCCGAAGATCCCCATATATGGAGACTTTACACAGATAATAAAGTTTAGTAACACAACCATGCCCTAAATATCAATATGGTCGAATTTTACCTTTAAAATACTGCAGACCCGTAGCCAGTGGTGGCCTGGTACTCAGGAGAAACAACAGATTTCCTGATGGTCTGGCCTTTAATCAATCAATCAAATTTTATTTGTATAGTGCCTTCCACTGCCTTTAGAGAATCCCAAAGTGCTGAACAGGACATAAAAATAATAAAAGAGCAGAGAACAAAAAACACAAAAGCAGCATGCAAAAATGACTAAAATGACAAAACAGAGACAATAAAATACTAAAAATCTAAAAACCACGTAAAAGCCAAACGATAAAAATGTGTCTTTATGCGACTCTTGAAGACCTGCAGTGATGGAGCAGAGGACGCTCCATAGCTCCATAGCTACCTGATCAGTGTTGTTCTTTTGAGTGCAAGTTTCATGGCGTATGATCGGTGTGTCAGCCAAGCCCCCAAAATTCGGGTCTGGATATGAAGCCAAACAGGAAGTAACAAAAATTACAGTTCCACCCTCATCCACTGGGGGCTGGTGTCAGAAGTGAGCAAATCCTCATTGACTTCCTTGTTAAAAATACCAATTTCACAGCAGAAATAAACATGTTTACAGCCTGGTACCAAAACATGTTTTTGGTTTAAATTATCTAGTTTACACTCATGACAACTCTGAGGGGGGTGCATTTTTTGTCACTCTTCTGTTTAAGTTTATTAAAAGCCTAAAACAGCACATCCTGAGCTCCTTCAAAGGAATCTCCTACCACCTTTATGCAGATGACATCCAACTGTACATCTCCTTTAAAGCCCATGAGGTGTCTAAGCTGCAGCTGTTACACACCTGCTTGGACTCTATCAAAACCTGGATGGCTGGGAGCTTTCTACAGCTGAAAGGAGATAAGACTGAGATCCTCATCTGTGCCCCAGACAAGCTGGTTCCCAAAGTCAGAGACTCTCTTGGTCAGCTTGCGTCTCACACCAAACCTTCCGTCAGGAATCTTGGCGTAACCTTTGACCCAATTCTCACCCTGGATTCTCATGTCAGTTCTCTTGTTCGCTCTTCCTTCTTCCATCTCAGGAACATTGCTAAGCTGAGTCCCATTCTGTCTCGCTCTGAACTTGAGACTGTTCTCCACACCTTCATCTCCTCACGCTTAGACTACTGTAACTCTCTTTTCACATGTCTGAGCAGAACCTCCCTGAACCGTCTACAGGTGGTTCAGAATGCCTGTGCTCGGCTTCTGATCAAGTCCTCCAAACACACCCACATCATCCCGCTTCTCCTCCAGCTTCACTGGCTGCCAGTCAACTTCAGGGTTCATTTCAAGATCCTGGTTCTGGTCTATAGGGCCTTACATGGACAAGCACCATCTTACATTGGTGATCATCTTAGTCCCTACACCCCCAGCAGGTCCCTGAGGTCCAGTGAGCAAAGCCTACTGGTTGTGCCACACACCAGGCCTTAAGACCAAAGGTGACAGATCATTTGCTGCTATGGCCCCCAGACTCTGGAACTCTCTCCCCTTGAGCCTGAGATCAGTGGACTCAGTGGTCTCCTTAAAAGGCAGCTGAAAACTCACTTGTTTAAGCTGGCTTTTGTATGACCTTCTTCATCCACTCTCTCTTTATTCTGCTCTCCCCACCTATTCCACCTTCCTCAGGATCCACTAAATTCCCTCTTTCCTGTTCACTCTCTCGCTTTCTTAACATTTTTTAATCACAATTGTCTATTTTTGCTCATTTTAAATATATTTTTAAACATTTTCTAAATTCTTTTTTATATTTTTACATATTTTGTTTTTGTGAAGCGCCTTGTGATTTTTATCTTGAGGCGCTACAGAAATGATATTTTCTTCTTCTTCTAAAAGTCTGAATAATTAATGAGCATCAAACCCATGTGACTGCAGAGCTAGCTCCGGGGAAAGGCCTCAGCCTTAAAACTGTTCCGCCATTTTCAGTCTCTAAACTTAGACCATTAATTGTAGCGGTTGTGCATTCTTTTTGGAAATTATTTGTGCAATTGTTGGACAAAATGAATTGCTGTGGTACTAATTGCACTAATAGAGTGTCCAAGGAGTCTCCACTTCATTTTGTTCGGTAAGTAAAATTATATTTATGTATTTTAGGTCACTGCCGCTCTTGGACTAGCTGAGCTTAGATTTTAACATGTACTGTTTAACCATGAAATTTAAATGTAATCGGGTAAAACCCAGTGCATTTAACATAACGCTGCATTTTAGAAAATGGGTCGAAATATAACATGTTGGTGGAGCTGGGTTCCGACTTTCGGTATGGCACCCTCACCTCAGCAGCAGCTCGGGGCATCTCTGATCACGGCGACTTTCTGCTGCGCAGGCTGCCAGCTTGTGGAGCTCTTGGATGGAAACCGATGTTTTCCACACGGTTCTCCCCAGTGGTCAGCCCGGCATATCTCTGACATCCAGAAAAAATAGTTTATCGCACACAGTTTTTTTTCATCGCACGTGCTACATATATGTCACACTGTACAGCCCTAGCTAAAGCCTTAGCTAAAATATCCTGCAACTACGTAAATATCATGTCTTTACCAGTGACACTTGCATTTTGTTGAGGTGAGGTTGGGAGGAACGGTTCCCCGATCAGAATTTGAGTTTTTTATTATTGAACTTCTGTGCCAGTCATGGATTGCCCACAATGAACTCCATGTTCAGACATAAACGTGTCCATATGTGCTCTTGGCACCAGGATACCTTTGGCCGCAGCTTGATGATCGACTTTGTTGTTGTTTAATCTGATCTGCGGCCGCATGTCTTGGACACTCGTGTGAAGAGAGGGGCGGAGCTGTCAACTGACCACCACCTGGTGGTGAGTTGTCTCAGATGGTGGGGGAGGATGCCGGTCAGTCCAGGCAGGCCCAAACGTATCACGAGGGTCTGCTGGGAACCTCTGGCAGAGTCTCCTGTCAGAAGGAGCTTTGTACCCTGGAGGGTGCGTGGGAATTTGCCCAACCAGCCTACATGTGTTTTGTCGATTTGGAGAAGGCGTATGACCGCGTCCCTCAGGGGGTCCTGTGGGGGGTACTCCGGGAGTATGGGGTACCAGGCCCTCTGATACGGGCTGTTAGGTCCCTGTATGACCGGTGTCAGAGCTTGGTCCGCATTGCCGGCAGTAAGTCGGGCTCATTCCCAGTAAGAGTTGGACCCCGCCAAGGCTGCCCTTTGTCACCGATTCTGTTCATAACCTTTATGGACAGGACTTCTAGGCGCAGCCAAGGTGTGGAGGGCATCTGTTTTGGTGGCCTGAGGATCAGGTCTCTGCTTTTTGCAGATGACGTGGTCCTGTTGGCTTCATCAGAACGTGATCCTGGACTGGCTCCCTGTCCAGGGTGTACCCAGCCTGATTGCCCATTGACCGCTGGAGATCCCCCCCCCCCCCCCCCGCGACCCTACATGGACAAGCAGGTTCAGAAAATGGATGGATGGAAGAACATGTTCTTCAGCTTTTGCTGGAGCGTTTTGCAGCCGAGTGTGAAGCAGCTGGGATGAGAATCAGCTCCTCTAAATCTGAGACCATGGTCTTGATTTGGAAAAGGGTAGAATGCCTTCTCCGGGTCAGGGATGAGGTCCTGCCCCAAGTGGAGGATTTTAAGTATCTCGGGGTCTTCTTCACGAGTGAGGGAAAACTGGAGCGTGAGATCGATAGGTGGATTGGTGCTGCATCTGCAGTGATGCAGATGCCTCGTGATCACTATGGAACCAGTTGCCACCCTCAGTTAGGCTGTCCCCTTCTCTGCCAGTCTTCAAGAGCCGCCTAAAAACACACCTCCTCCGCTTGGCGTTCCCTGAATGTATTTGAGTTAGGCCATCATTTATGTTGATTTTATCTCACAGTTTTCATTGGTAAAACATTTCCCTTGTTTTACACATTTGTCTTCTACTAGAATGTTTAACCTTTTTTTGTAATTTGTAATCTGTAATTTGAATTGCTTTTATTTTCTGATTTATTCACTTTATTTGACTTTGTACTGTACAGTGTTCAGCACCTTGGGCTTCCTGACAGGGTTGCAGAAGGAGCTTTATAAATAAAGCTTTGATTTGATTTGATGCAGGCGTTGTACTGGTCTGTCGTAGTGAAGAGAGAGCTGAGTCAGAAGATGAAGCTCTCAATTTACCGGTCGATTTTGGTTTGACTAACAGGCCAATACCGGAGGACCTCAGGGACCGCGGGGGTTCATAGTTTAAAAGAAGGTTGGCTAAATAGGGCAGTCGAAGAAAGGAGACATTTTTAAACTAATAAAAGAAACTTAAAAATTGATCCTAAATTGTACAGGAAGCCAATGCAGCAGTTATTATACTGGTGTTATTAGTTCCTGCCCTCTGGTCCTGGCCAGCACACGTGCTGCTGAATTCTGGAGTAGTAGGCTAGAAATACTCTTTTTTTGGTAGACCAGGGAGCAGGGCATTCCAATAATCTAATCTACTTGAAATAAAAGCATGTATTAACACTTCTGTGCTGGTGAGAGAGAGAAATGAGCAGAGCCTGGCTATATTTTTGAGGTGATAAAATCCTGTTTTGGTTATATTTTTTATATGTGAAATGAAATAAAGCTCAGAATCAATAAGGATGCCCAGATTTCTCACACAGTGAGAAGGTTTCAAATTCTGTAGTTCTGCTAGGGTTATCTCTCGCTTGTCTGCAGGACGGATGATTAAAATGTCGGTTTTGTCCGGATTGAGCTGTAAGAAGGTTTTCCTGTGTTTTAAAAGAAGAACCAAATGCAAGTTAACAAAATTCACAGAATGAACCTACAGAAGATGTTTAATGCCAAATTTATTTGGTGTGATGTGACCTTGCAAAGTCATTTTAGGCATGGCCTATCATTCCTTAAACTTAACATTGACACACAACAAGTGGACAGAAATTATTCACATTTGAAGAGTTCAGAGACAGTAGAGACCCAAAAAAATGATTTAAAAGGGTGAGGTTTGCTTAAAGGACATGGAAAATCCCCTTAGGGAGATTTTTACCATGTGCCATTGTGACTTCCTCATGATTTAAAAACCCAAACCTGCTTTTGGCTGCATTCCTGCATTTCCCTGAGTTTTACATAGAACATTTTGTAAAGTCTTAATCAAAACTAATCACGTCATCAGGCGCTGCTCCTCTCCCAGAAGTTAATCTCTGGTCTGTAACCTGTCTCCCACGGCTAGCACAGGATATGTGGCTTAGGCGACTTGTGCCATTTGGCATACTTTGTAGTCCAGTGGCTAGAGTGATAGGCTGGCTTTTAGTTTTGCACAGGTTCACATCCCGGTCTCAGCAGCAACTTTTCTTCTTATTTAGCAACACTTGGCTGTATTATGTTTTCAACCTTTTATTGGTAAACTGTTAAAAATATAAGGACTAATCTGTTTTTGTTTTATTTCTTTATTTAGCAAGTGTGAGTCCATGTGAGGTGAGCTGAGTAAATCAACTAAAAACCGTTTGGAAACGACCAAATTCAAAGATCTTTAACAACACAAAATATTTTGCAGAAAATAATGAATAAAGCTAAAATATTAAAACAAGAAATCTGCTTCAGCTGGCTAAAAGAATTACTGCTGACACCACTGGGATTAGAACCCACATCAGCATATGGCAAATCTGAATCCACAGGCAGTCACCTTGACCACCAGTCTACCTCAGGCAATGCAAGTGACTGACTGGACCAAGATGCTCTTGTAGGCATGGGCACAATTTCACTGAAACAGACCATTTTATTTCCAGGTATAAATTGAGGCTGATGAAATTAACTCATATTTAAGATAAATGACACCTCATTAGTGCCAACGGTAATATTTGATCATATATTGTGTCTACGCTTGCTCTCAAAGGTTTAAAATAGCATGATATGGAACCTTTAACATGTCTCCTTTTGTCTCCTGTCAGGTTCGAGAGCAGTCCAGGATGGCAGTGGCGCTGAAAAGGCACTAAACACTAATACTGGTCTTTTTTTGATAGCTTTGGTGTTCTTTCTGTTCCACGTTTGAAATTGGATTTGAATGCAGTTGCTGGCATATGTAAGAATGTGCTAAATATGGTTTGGTACTCCCTTCTTGTAGATTGTAGGAATTTTACAGAAATATTTGTCAAGCATGTTGTACAAATAATTGTCATTTGAATAGAAATATTTTCAAGACCATTTTTTAAATTACTTCAATTATTTTTTAATAATGACTAGATTCATGAAGACCTTTTTTATGTACGACATCTTTAGTTTTGGAAGACATTTGACTTTTCATCCAAGAAGCTTTCTCAAATCAACTAACACTATCAGGTTCTTGGTGTGGAAAAACTGCTTTGAAACGAGAAGAAACCTCCAGTATAACCACAACTGGGATGGGTGGCCTTCTGCTCAGACCAACTGGGGTCTAAGAAGACAGGAAAAGGACAACCACAAATAGGTTAGACCAGTCATCATTTCTATATATTTATACATGCAGTGCAAATAAAAAGCCAGCAGAGTGAGAAAGTGTGGTCAACATGGCCTCCAGCAGACTTAGCCTATAGCAGCATAACCAAAGGGGTGAGCCAGGATAACCCAAGTTAAGCCTAACTAGACGATTTATCAAAACATGTCTGACACCTAGAAAAAATGCTGGAAGTGCTGCAGGGGTGTAAAAAATTATCTGGTACTCTCCCTGGTGCTTTTCAGCCAAGGGATCCACATGAATGTATAGCAAAAAGAGGTCTGAGGCACTCAGGAGATCGAAAGAAAAAAGCCTTTATTGACACATGGCTTAAATGGTTAAAAACTTTCTGCCGAGGTAATTTCACATTTGTGAGTATTTCTCCTTTTAATAGGATTTTTCAGAATGTAAAAGTTTTTTTTGTGCAATACTGGTCATCTAATCATGATGCTGTCTACCTGCCCATCTTCAGCAGGTGTCACTGATTTGTCGTCTTTACAAGGAAGTGAGAGGACCTACAAACATTTTGAGCCCTGACGAAGGCCCTGTGGGCTGAAACGCGTCGGCAGAAAGTTTTTAACCATTTAAGCCATGTATCAATAAAGGCTTTTAGCTTTCCATCTCCTGAGTGCCTCAGACCTCTTTTTGCTATACATGTCTGAAACCTAGTCCTATAAAGACAGGGTATCTGCCTCACACAATGGATCTGGAAGCGAGTGGCCTGGGGACTGAAAACTGTGCCTCCCATTCTACGTCTCTCCAGAGTCTGAAAGTCAAGTGCTCAGCTGGGAACATCTAGAACAAGAAGATGCAACAGATAATGAAGTAATGCTAAAACGGGAAAAGTCTAGTCTCTTCTTCTGACTCATCTTTAAGAAAACCTTTAGAACACCCTGATAATTCAAAATTGCAGTAACTGTCTAGAAGAAAGATGCACAGTGTGTCTTTTGAAAGCACTTTGGCATGGTGAGGAGGGAATATTGCAACACTGGTGCTGCCAAGCCAAGCGTGAAACAACAGCAGACTTCTGAATGAAGTGCTAAGCTAACGCCAGCAATGGATAGGTATATTCACATGGGACAGCAGTAGTTCAGGAGGTAGAGCAGGTTGTCCCGTGATTGGAAGGTTGAAGGTTCAACCCCGGCTGACAAGAGAATGCTGATGTTGTGTCCTTGGGCAAGATACTTAACCCACATTGCCGGTGGTTGGAGGGACCGGTGGCGCCTGTGTTTAGCAGGCCACACCTCTGTCAGTGTGCCCCAGGGCAGCTGTGGCTACATCGTAGCTCAATACCACCAGCGTGTGAATGGGTGAAGGATGGATTGAGTTGTGAAGCACCTTGGGGGGTTGTAGTACCCTATGAAGGCGCCATACAAATTCAGGCCATTTTACTTATTTTAATTTCCGGTAGTGCCGAATATTCAGATTTTTATTTTACTTCCACAGAATGAAAATCTCCATTAGATATTACAGAAAACTGGGTCAGCTCAGGCTTGGCACCTCCACAAACGCTCACACACGCTGTGACTGACTTCTGTACGCAAGCGGATGTCGAAAGCTATTGGCTGATGAAGAGTGGCGGTTACATAATTCTAGCTTATAGATATGGATGTATGGTCTGGCCACGACCCGTTGACAGAGCTCAGTCGCAGCGCAGAATTTACTAATTTGACCAATCCCTGTGGGGGGCGGTGCGCTGCAGCAGAGGCTGGGCTAGGGAACTAAGCACATCCGTCGTAGTTGTTTCGCTTCCTTGCATCATCCTGCCCACCAAACCGATAGAGTGCTGTGATTGTCCAGACACAAGACTGGCCAGGCCTGTTGAGGCTCCAGTGGAGCGTGGCTAGTCAGACCTGCAGACCAAAATCATTTTGCTTCCATTACTGGGTCTAAATTTCTAGGCCAACATAATTCCTGACAAGAGGGGAAAACTGCAGATTTCTGCTTGAAGACTCAACTCTAACATTTAAGAGCTTTTCACAAATAACTGCAAACCCGAGTTTATTGTTCATCTCTAAACGTCGGACTTGTTTTACCCATTTACTCACTAAATGATTTATTCCTCAGTAGGGTCACAGGGAGCTGGTGTCTTCTCAACATCCAACTTAAAGGCTGCTGGAGTTAGACAGCTTGAACAGGTTGCCACTACTGGGCCACATGGAGACAAACAAGCATTCACAGAGGAGTTACCAGTTTTCCAAACATGCAGTTTTTCTCTGTGAAAAAACACAATACCCATGAAAACCCCACAAACCATCTCCACAGACATACAACAAGACAGCCAGGTCCCCACTGGTCCACATCTAGATGGCAACTCACATTCTGAGCATAAGGGGCACTCTGTGAGGTCAGTAATGTTCACAGCTTGGAAAGAGAAGGCAGACGTTTAGAAACAGGAGTAAAGGCTCACCTGATGTAGAAATAACTCCTAAAAGAGATGAGAAAGCTCTCAGATGAAAAGTAGCTCCAATTTGGTTTCAATAGTAAAGTGTTTTAATTTTGTTTTGGTTTCATCTCTAGGAAAGTGGGGAGGGAGATTAATGTAAAATACCTCAAAATAAAAGTGTCTGTGTTCTGTAAAATGTCAACGGTGTCCATTGGGAATGTTTGGTTCTTCTTTTGAGCACAAATAATGTACTGATAGTGTTCTGCAGTTCAATAGTTAATTAAATGTAACATGTTTAAATATGCAATCATTTACAAATATATTCCAGTTTTACTTGTTTTGTTGTGCTTTAATCATACGACTTTAAATAACAACATGGAGAAGAAAATTATGTAAATATTAGAAAGAAGTAACTCAAATGATGAACATATTTATATCCATGTCCAAGTATTTGGCACCTTTACACATAGATTATAAATGTTTAACCCTTATGCACTACTAGGGCATTTGTGTGACAGACATGTTTTTGTGAATAGTTTTGGCTGTGCTTAAGAAATGTATCCATTTTTATTTTCTCGAAAGGATGTGTATTTGGGGGGAATTACCCCCCCCCCCAAAAAAATAAATAAAAATATTCCCTTACTCCATTTAAGAGGATGCTAAAATTACATTATAGTGTTCCTGCTCTTTTGTCTTTTTTGTGCCATTGACTTATGTCAATCATTTTTTCTAATAAGAATAAATATTAGCATTTATAATAATAATAATGATGATATTATAATTATTATTAATAATATTATCATTAATATTTTGTTTGGGTTCCCTGGGTCACAGACTCATCCATCCATTACCGTCTGCTTGTCTGAGGTCGGGTTGCGGGGTCAGCAGCCGAAGCAGAGAGGCTCAGACTTCTCTCTCCCAGGCCACTTGGGCCTCCAGTGTTATCCCAAGGTGTTCCCAGGCCAGCCGTGAGATATAGTCCCTCCAGCGTGTCCTGGGTCTTCCTTTAGATCTCCTCCTGGTTGGTTGGGCCAGGGAGGCATCCAGCCGCTCCTGGATGACTTAAGTTCTTACTCTATCTCTAAGCGAGAGCCCAGCCACCCTGCAAAGAAAACTTACTTCGGCCCCTTCTGTTACGAATCCAAAGTGTCGATTTTCACCTACATATTGACCACATAACCTTTCAGACATAAACCCACTATCTATCTGGCCTCCAAATTCAGGTTCTGCTCAGTGCTTGTTTGCATACAAGAAGACATAACAAACTGTCAAGGTCTCCTGTAAAGGCCCTGCAATCTCTGTGTAAAAGCCAGACTGCTGATTCCTCACCCTAAATAAAAATCAAACCTACTGGAAGCTCCTACAGGACTGTACAACTCATAATCTTAAATAATCATATGTGAATAATGAACAAGATGTTTAAATCAAATGTTTGAATAATCTGTGCTTAAATCAATGAATATAAAATGAATATTGTTCTTACAGTGATCCGTTTATATCACAAATCACTATGTGTTGATTTAACAAGTTAATCAATGTTTACACTCATACACATTGCAATAAGATACTTATTAATGTTAATATTCACCTCACATAAGTGTTTTAAAACATTCTCATTCACAAAGTGTTAAACACCTTTGTATCTGAACAAGGCGTGTCTTCTGAGGAATGTTTGGTAAATCCCCCAAACATGTCAAATTCTGATTTTCCAACCTTGCCAAAATTTATCAACATTGTGGTTTAATAAAACAATTACTTCCCAATTAATTCATTTTCCAGCTGACTCTTGAACCGGCCAGTTCGGGAACAAACATTTTTGAAACAATCTCCTTTGACCTCCAGTCAAAGCCTCTCTGTGACACTGCAAGTGATTACAGACAAACAGCTCTTTTCAGAGCTACTCCACACCTCAGACATCTGACCTGCAGACACCGGGTTGAATCTCATGGCCGGGGAAGATGGACTCAGAGGAAACTACTAATCTCTGAGTATTGTGGTTTCAACATCTGGTGACCTCACCACTTGGACCGCGTTCCTCCGGACCGCCGGGAGCAAAGGTGTCTAGCAGGATATATATATATATATATATATATATATATATATATATATATATATATATAAATATATATATATATACACACAAATATATATATATATATACACACACACAAATATATATATATATATATATTCCTTTTCAATTTTCAAGAAACTCCTAATGACCCTGCTCTTCAGAGAGCATCTTCTAAACTAGCACACTCCCTGCATCCGTCCCCCCTCTCTACTGTCCACTCCTTTGTTCCCTCCTCTCCATGACTGATGACAAGATGTTGTTGTTATTGTTGTTGTTATCCTCAAGGGCAACATGCCGATTATCACTTGTAAGTCGTTTTGGACAAAAGCGTCCGCTAAATACATAAACATAAACATATATATATATATATATATATATATATATATATATACATATATACACACACACACATACACACACACACACACACACACACATATACATATATATATATATATATACATATATATATATATATATATATATATATATATATATACACATAACAAAATAACATACATAAACACCAAATAATTTGAATGAAAAGGGGCAGAATGAAGAAATATCTTATATTATCTGCCCCTATTTACAAACCAAACTTTTTAATAATGCTTCCGTACAATTCTCAATAAACAACAAAACAAAACACAGATTCATTTTATATTCTTGTAACTTACAGACCTAATCAGACACCATCTGAATTTAGGTAATTGTAATTCTGTAATACATTTGCTTTGATGCATTTTTAAAATATATTTAGTGACTTTGATTCTTTTATGTCTTTGCTAAGGTTGTTCCATATTCTCACACCATTTACAGAGATAGTCATCTCCTTCATTCTGGTTCTAAATTTCGTTTTCTTAAATTAAGAAATAATTACGGACTCTTTTTTCAAACATTTTTTGAATGTTGGTGGGTAACGTGTTTGTATTAGCTTTATACATTGTTTGTAATATTTTCATATTAACTAGATCATACAATTTCAGTAGTTTATATTTGATGAATAACGGATTGGATGGATCTCTATAGTGATTGTTATTAATGATTCTCAATGCTCTTTTCTGTAGAATAAACAGTGGTTGTGTATGAGTTTTACATGCGGATCCCCATATTTCTACACAGTAAATCAAGTATGGAACAATTAGTGAGTTATACAAGGTCAGCAATCCAGAACTATTCAGTAAAAACTTGACTTTATGTATTACTGCAATGGCTTTGGCAATTTTACCTCTGATATAACCTATGTGTGACTTCCAGGTGAGAACTTCATCAAACATGACTCCTAAAAATTTGGTTTCTCTCACCCTTTGAATGTTCATTCAATTTATTTTTATTGTTACGTCTTTGTTGTCTCCGTCATTAAACAATATAAAATTAGTTTTATTAAGATTCAGTGAAAGTCTGTTTATGTCAGACCAGTTGTTAACTTTTATCAGTTCATCATTTATCGCTCTAGTTACTTCATTAATATCTGACCCTGAATAGAACAATGTTGTGTCATCAGCAAATGAAACAGTACCGAGCAGCTTAGACACATTTACAAGAACATTAATAAATAGTATGAACAATTTAGATTGTGGAGTAGCAATCTATGTTAAATCCAGATTTAATGCTTCTATAGTTCTTTTACGATCTATTTGTACACAAATGGAATTCTTGGCCTTGAGTGTAGAAATAACAGTCATTTTCAAGCATAGTTGTTGGGTGCTACAGACCTCCTTCTGCCCCAAAAGAGGCACTACATAATTTAAAACAGTTGCTGTCTAAACTTTCTTATACTGAACTACTTCTGGCAGGGGATTTCAACTGGGATTGGACAAAGGCAACTTCTGATGAGTTTAAAAGCTTCTGCGATTCTAATAATCTTACCCAATTAGTTAACCAGCCTACTAGACCGAACCTTATATATCCAGAAAAGTCAAGTTTAATTGATTTGATTTTAACAAATGTGGCACACAAGTTTACATCAGTTGGCATCTTTTGTAATGATCTTAGTGATCATTGTGTTGTTGCAGTATGTAAGGATGTCAAGATACCAAAATGTAAGCCACGTGTAATTTGTAAGAGGAATCTTAAACATTTTAATGAACAGGCTTTTCATCATGATTTATCAGCAGTTAAATGGGGAGATATGGATTTATTGCCAGACGTGGAACTGGCTTGGACTTTTTATAGAGAAAGTTTTATGCAAATTGTAAATCGACATGCTCCATTAAAAAAATGTAGGATTAAGGGCCGTGAAAATCCTTGGTTTTCACCAGAATTGGCAAACATAATACATGAACGAAATAGAGCTTGGAACAAGGCAAGAACAACAGAGTTGACTACTGACTAGTCTGTTTTCAGGCAGCTGAGAAATAAATGTACTTCCCTGATCAAAAAGGCAAAATCTGAATATTTTCTATCAGTCACCACAGAAAATCTTAAAGATCCTCAGAGATTCTGGAAAGTGATCAAGTCTTTTGCTGTGGAAAAGATCTCTCAGGCTCTTCCTACATTTGTTCTTAGAGATTCAGTTCCAGTTTACAACAGACTCGAAATCTTAAATTGTTTTAACAAACATTTTCTTTCGGTGGGTTCCCTGTTTAATTTTGTAGGAACCCCTTTGATAAAATCTGGTATAATACCCCCAAATTTTTCTGGAGTTCCTTTTAACTTTAAACCTTTTACAGTGCATGAAGTTCATAAAGCTTTAAAAAACATAGATCACAGAAAGCCACCTGGACCTGATTTTATAGAACCATATTTTTTAAAGATGGCAGCGGATTATGTGGCAGAGCCACTTTCAATTCTTTTTAATCTTTCAATTAACTCCAAAGAAATTCCTTCACAGTGGAAGTCAGCATATGTTTTACCATTATTAAAAGGAGGACATCCAGCAGTTTTGACAAATTATAGGCCAATATCAAATTTAAGCGTGCTTTCCAAGATAATGGAGTCACTTGTCAGTGTTCAGATAAAAGAGTTTTTGTCTATTAATGACATCCTCTCGAAATGTCAATCGGGTTTTAGAAAAGGGTACAGCACTACTACAGCTGTTATGAAGGTGGTAAATGATATTATAGTAGCACTTGATAGGAAACAGTTTTGTGCCTCACTGTTCATAGACCTGTCTAAAGCTTTTGATACCGCTGACCATGCTATTTTAATAAACAGATTACTAAGCCTTGGGTTGTCAGAGCACTCAGTAGCATGGTTCTCAAATTACCTGACTAACAGGACATAGTGTGTTAAATGTGAGGATCTTTGCTCTGATTTTGGGGTTGTCTGGAGGGGGGTGCCCCAGGGCTCAGTCCTAGGGCCCCTCCTATTTATCTTGTACATCAATGACTTGGGCCAAAATATTAAAGATGCTAATATCCATTTGTATGCAGATGACACGATCATCTATTGTTTTGGAACATCACTTTCTCAGGTTGTTGAATCCTTGCAGAAAGCATTTGACTTGGTCCAGCACTCACTGCATCAGCTAAAGCTAACCCTTAATGCTGAGAAGACTAAGTTGATGATTTTTACAAATAGGCAAATACCGAATAGTGTTCCTAAACTAATCACATTGGAAGGGAAAGCCATAGAGATGGTCCATGAGTATAAGTACCTAGGTGTTTGGATAGATAACTCCCTTACCTTTAAATCTCATATAGAAAAACTGGTGAAAAAATTAAAACTAAAGCTGGGTTTCTACTTCCGTAATAAGTCATGTTTTTCTTTTGAAGGAAAAAGGCAACTTGTCACAACTACCTTTTTATCTGTACTAGATTATGGTGATCTTATATATATGAATGCTTCTTTAACTGTGCTACAAAAACTGGACTCTGTTTACCATGCGTCTCTGAGATTCATCACAAACTGTAGAGCCATAACACATCACTGTGAATTATATTCACAAGTGAAATGGCCGTCATTGGCAATAAGAAGACAAAATCATTGGTATGTTTTTATTTACAAGGCAGTGTTTGGATTGTTACCTCCTTATATTTGCACATTAATCACACGAAAAAATGTTGATTCCTATTCTTTAAGGTCTAACGATCAGTTGCTACTTTCTGTTCCTTTTGCTCGCACAGTTAGGAAAGAAAGCCTTCGCCTGCTCTGCTCCTTCTGCTTGGAACCAGCTGCAGAAAACCTGGAAAATGACTGAACAGGTTTCACTACATGCCTTTAAAACCAAACTGAAAGCTTCAGAGACTGCATCAGTAACTTGTAACTGCTTTTAATGATTGAGTGTTTTTATCATTGTCTTTAAGTTGTAACAGTTTTTATTTTTTGCTGCCTCTTGGCCAGGACACCCTTTTAAAAGAGGTTCTTAACCTCAATGGGTCTCTATCCTGGTTAAATTAAAAAAAATCGCTTTTACAGTCATCATATCCAAGTCCTCGTTATCAGTTGATAGTTTGTTTCCACAGTTTTTTACAATGGTTCTTATTTCTTCTTTTTCTACCTTGTCAAGGAAAATACTATTAACATTATAAACCACTGTCTTCAGTTTATCTTCTATTATTGGTTTGTTACTTGCCAAATTCGCACCTACATTTACAAAAAATTCATTAAATTCATTAGTGATTTCTTTAACATTATGAATGTCTTTATTCTCCTTGACAAAATAATCAGGAATTGCTGATTTTGTTTTATCTTTATGTGTCACAGTATTTATTATTCCCCATGGAGCTTTTATGTTATCTTTATTCTTATTCAATAATTCACCATAGTAATTCTTTTTTTGTTTCCTAATTATTGTTGTTAATTGATTTTTATATTTTTTATATTTGCCTTCAGCTTCTTTTGTTTGCAATGTTAAGAAACACCTATACAATCACCTCAACCACAGAATAGATTTCAAAGTGCTCCTCAATCAATCAATCAGCCTTTATTTAAAAAGCACCTTACAGGCATGAGCATGCCACCAAGGTGCTGTACAACAGAAGAATAAAACAATAAAACATATAGCGCCACAGACATAATTAAAACCACAAATGAGAATTACAAAATATAAAACATTAGCAATTGCTAACCCACAGAATTAAAAGCCATATCATAAAGGTAGGTTTTCAGCCTCATTTTAAAAACCGCTACCGATGGAGAGCCCCTAATGGTAGGGGCAGTGCGTTCCACAGTTTCGGACCCGCAACAGAGAAAGCCCTGTCCCCTCTCAACTTCAATCTGGCCTTAGGAGCCACAAGTAGCAGCTGGTTCTCGGAGCGGAGTGACCGGGCCGGAACATATGGCTGCAGCAACTCCGCCAAATAGGCTGGAGCCACACCATTCAGCACCTTAAACACTATTAAAAGAAGTTTCAAACGAATTCTAAAATCAACAGGCAACCAGTGGAGAGCAGCCAAAATTGGTGTCACGTGTTCAAGCTTTCTTTTCTTGTACGAGAATCTTGCTGCAGCCGGTTTACAGTAACCTTGCTTGCACCAAATAAAATGGAATTACAATAGTCGAGTCGTGAGGTAATAAAAGCATGAACAATAGTCTCAAGGTCACGTCTAGATAAAAACAGCTTTACTTTAGCCAGACATCTTAAATGATAAAATGAAGAGGATACTACAGTACCTACATGAGCATCCATGCAGAATGCACTGTCCATCTTCACGCCAAGGTTGACTGCTGACACACCCAAATATGAGTTCAATTCACTGCAGTCTACGTTTGAAAAATCAACATGTCCACTCAGACCAAACAACAGTGCCTGTTTTTTCCCATTGAGACACAGGAAGTTTTCTGCCAACCATATCTTAATTTCTGCCAGACAATCTAAAAAATTTTTATCGTGTGATCACCGGCGCCATTTAGAGGCAAGTACAATTGGCAGTCGTCCGCATAGAGATGGAATCCAATTCCAAACTTTCGTAAAATGTTACCCAATGGGAGAATATAAATTGAAAACAGCAAGGGTCCCAGTATTGAACCCTGCGGTATCCCCCATGGCAGATGTGAGAAGCCCGATGAGAAGCCACCCATCCTCACACAAACCATCCTGTCATGTAAATAAGATCTGAACCAGTTTAGGGCTGTCCATAAATTCCCACATAATGTTCAATGCGATGGAGCAACACTTTGTGGTCTACGGTATAGAAAGCTGCTGTAAGATCCAATAGGACCAGCAGCACTGGACTGCCAGTGTCTGTTGCTAAAAGAATGTCATTAAAGACCTGGATAAGGGCAGTCTCCATACTATGCAACATTTTAAAACCTGATCGGAGGGTCTCTAAAATATCAAAGTCCTTAAAGAAGTCCATGAGTTGAGAGTAGACACATTTTTCCAGCATCTTACCCAAAACAGGGAGCTTGGAGATTGGCCTATAGTTCACTGGTAAGAAAACATCCATCCCAGGTTTTTTTAAAAGTGGGTGAATAACTGTTTTTTTTTAAATCCGTCGGTACAAAACCAGAAGCCAAACTGTTATTGATTATATGCTAAATCATTGGTGCAACTGTTTTAAAAACTTTCTTAAGCAAACGCGGGGGTAAAATATCTTTTGGTGACCCACTAGGTTTAGCCTGTTTAAACAGACTGGTGAACTCCGCAAGTGATACTGGACAAAGAGACCAGGCGTTCCTCAAAAGATGTAGAGGAGCTTAACACACTAGATTTAGGCATGGCGTCTCGCAGCATCGCCACCTTGTTGATAAAAAATTGATGAAAACTGTTACACACAGAGTCGGAGGCCTGTACAGGTGAGTCACGCCGGGGACACACTGGCCGCGGAAGCGCCGCGAAAATGGGACCGCCTTCATTCGGCGCCCTTGTTAAGCTATTCTATAGACCACATGGGCCGCCTCGCACCGGCGCTCCAGCCCGCGCCGTGCAGCGATCATTTCGGCGTTGGCTCTATTTTTTTCGTGAGCCGCGAGTGAATCGCGTCAATTCTGGCAGGAAGTCAAACCTAGACATACGAGGCAGGCCGGTAAAGTTAACAAAATAAAGCATTTCAAAATAAAATTCCGCAATAGTCAAATGTGTCCGTAATCAGACACTGCAGAAAAACCACACGAACACACACACACATTGAACTTGTGTGCGTGAAGGGGTGTGTGGTTTTGGGTGTCTTTTCACCGGAGCAAACAGGACAGAGAGGCAGAAAGTCTGAGGCAAGCAGTTAAGATGGATGACTTTAAATTAATTATGGAAGTTGAGAAACACAAGGAGCTGTACGACCCCCGAAAAACATGGTTATTTACGTACCCATTTCGGAAGAAACTGCTAGGATACAGCTGCAGAATTGGAGCGGGTTCCAAGAGATTCAACTGGCAGAAACAACTCATACCATAGGTTCACACACACACACACACACACACACGCACACGCACACACTCAAACGTAGAGGAAGAGCTGAGAAAAGGCAGAGAGGAAATGGAGGACACCAAGTGTTTAAAAGAAAAACTACAGCTGAGCCGAGGCGCGCCTTGACTGGGGCGCGTCTGATCTGAACTAAGGAGCGGCAAGCAGCGGCCGAATTTCGTGAGCGATTCGCTTGTCGGCGCTTCGCAGCGCTTCCGCGGCTGGTGTGTCCCCGGTGTAATCTTCCACATTCAGCACAGAGTTTATAGCTGCATACAAAACCCTACTAGTTTATAAATCACTCAATGGCATGGGACCAAAATACAAGTCCGATCTCTTTCCTGTATAAACACCCAATAGGGCTCTGAGATCCCTTGGAAACAATCAGCTGGTAGAACCTCGGGTCAGAACCAAACATGGTGGAGATTCATTTAGTTACTATGCTGCTCACATATGTAATCAGCTTCCCCATGACCTCAGATGTGCCCCAACCCTAGTGTTGTTTAAAACACAACTAAAACCCTCATGTACTCATCAGCCTTTACATGAATCGTTTCTCCTGCTGCATCGTCTCCACTGTAACCTGTGCTGTAACATTGTCTTCTCCTTTAGCTCTAAACTGTAATTCTATCTGTGTGCATTTTAATTTGTGTTTTTATGTTGTTTTCATATCATGTCCTGATGATTGTAAAGCACATTGAATTGCCTCTGTGTTTGAAATTTGCTCTAGAAATAAAGCTGCCTTGCCTCTTTCGTGGTTTAATCATGCTTTAATAGCAGCACTCTTGCGGCCTCTAGTGGCACAAAACAATATTACAACTGAGCAGTAGAAGGCCACAGACATGCCACTGCTGTGACCAGTCATCAGCAGATTATGGGCATATGATGTGGTCATGCCCAGACTTAAAGGCATGTTGGAAGCAGATATTTGTCTTTGTCAGAGATTATTGGGGTGTGGATTGGGCCTACAGCTACCATTTCTCTGTTTGGGGTCACTCCTTCCTCTAAAACTGTCCTCAAGAATTGAGGCATTTGCAGCTTTCACTTATTAGCTCGACGTCTCATTCTTTTAAAATAGAGGTCTGAATCACAACCATCACACACACATTGGATCAGAAAAACCCTCTACTTTGCTAGACTGGAGAAAATCAGATTCCTAATGAAGGGCAGAAGGAGTAAAAATGATGACCTGTGGGGTTCGATCTACAATTATGTAGGGAAGCTGGACTTCCCTGAGAACTCGGGATGATCCCTCAGACTACATTTCCTGGTTAATGCAGCTTGTCAGCATGTATGAATACACACACACACACACATATATATATATATATATATATATATATATATATATATATATATATATATATATATATATATATATATATACATACACACACACACACATATATATATATATATATATATATATTTTTTTTATATATATATATATATATATATATATTTGAGTATGTTTATTTACAGGAGTAAAAGCTGAGCTGAAATCTACAAAGAGCCTTCTGGCATGGCTTCCCTGCTGCTCTAGGTGGGTCAGGGCAGTGTGCAGGGCCATGGCCACAGCATGTTCTGTGGGTCTCTTTGATTTGGAGGCTAACTGGAATGGATCCAAGTAGCTGCTGGCATGCACTCCATGATGTGACCCAGCACCAGTTTCTCAAAGCAATGGCTGGCTCTGATAGTCACTGCAGAACTGTAGCAATGAGGTGTCCTTCCAGGTCGCTACGGTCCTCGGCTCAGACAGTTGCCATGACTTGAATGTTGTTGTGTTAATTAGAAATGTGTACAGGGCTCCGACATGGCTCAGAGGGTTGGGTTCAGCTGTAAATGCAATCATCCATAAGCAATGGCACCACAAATTTAAAGAAAACTCAGCTAATTATTGAGCAGCACTTGTGTTTACAAATGCTAACCTCAATACGACATTCAGCAAAATTTGTGCTCCACGATCCTCTGATTGAAGGAGAGGATTTAGACTTTTTATGATTTCTCACCTAACAAAATAAAAAACTGAAATTGGTTCCTCTGTATAAATGGTTAAGTGTAGTTGCACTGAACGTCAATGCTAGTCTGGCCAGTAGCGTTAAGTTGTTTCTGCTGCCAGAGTCTTTAGGTAAGGGACACAAAGGTGTCTTTCCTCCTTCGGGACTGTACTCACTCTCAACCTAAGGGAGGTGTGTGCTTTTTCTGCTGGCTGCCATCACTTCTTTACTAGCCTCTGGTGCCTCCAGCATTTTTCTTTTAAACTTTCTCAGCATTGTGCACGTTTCCCCCTCTCAGCTCTACTTTGTAGGTTACTTCTTTTCCTGCGGTGAACGGGCAGCTCATTGGTTAGTTTGAATGCTGCTGCTAACTAATGAGCGGACAATTGTTTAATGTTCAAGTCGGCCATTGCTGTTATGAAGGAACTTTTGCCACAACAGGGAACCCTTCCTCCTCTGGTCAGCTCATGGGCCCCTGAACAAACAAAGACTACAAAAAGTGATTTTCTAATGCTGTACTTCAGATTAAACTAGGTCTGCCACATTATTTAAGCGTTTTCAGCGTGTGTGTGTGTGTGTGTGGCATTGCTTAATGCACTCCTGATTCCAGGAGAGACAGATCTGGACCGTTTGTTTAGTTTCCAGTGGATTTGTCCTTCAAAAGCAAGCAACCGCGGTCTTTTCAGGAAACCAGGTCCTGCGAGAGTGGTTTTTCCCACAGATCACTGAAGGCAGCAGCAGAAGGGGAAGGGGTGGGAGGAGCCTGTGTGTGTGACGTCAGCTGCTGTGTGGAGGAGTATAGGCTGTGCTGTCAGCCTGGTGTCAGTCTGATGAAGATTGGCATGCAGGTAAGCTGTCATTCATTCTCAGTGTGAGAGCAGAGAGCAGGGCTGTAGCGAGGCTTTCTCCCTCCATTCTCCCCCCTCCATCAGGAGAGCCAGGGCATTATTCAGCCAGGCAGGCCAGAGTGGGGGGAGGACAGGGAAGAGAGAGAGAGAAGCATTGAGGAGGGAGAGAGGGAGGGAAAGGAGGGTGGGGGGTGAAAAAGATAGAGGAAAGGAGGGAGGGAGCGGCGTTTTGTGCAGAACCAGCGGATCGGTGTGGTTTTGCTTGGCTTTGTTCTGGCTCGGGTTCACCCTTAAAGCAGGAGGCTGAGGGTTCTGCATGGACTCCAGAAGCACAGATCTAGTGCTGCAGCGGGAAAGCCAGCCATTCACGTGGGTCTTTGTAGGCTTCTGCAGATTTGGACTTGGTCCATGGATTTTGGTTCCGAATAGTTAGAGAGCAGAACCGAACAGGCTGGTTCAAATGTGTAAAATGCACATTCAGCTGTGTGTGTGTGTGTGTGTGTGTGTGTGTGCGTGTGTTAGAGCGAGAGAGAGAGAGAGAGAGAGAGATTATTATTATAACTGCCCTTGTTTTACCTTCAAGAGTTATTCTGTTGCTTTTGGACCTCCTTAAAGCAGCGATACTTTGTTTTTATGTTTTTCTTTTATTTGTTCTTGAGGTCCAAATTTTTTAAGTGGTAAAAGTTTGGATCCGTCTCTATTAGAAGCTCAGGGTTGTTGCTCTGACCCATAGTTCTCATGTGAACCGAGTCCTCTCTGGACTGGACCTTGTCTCTGAACAGTTCTACAGCTTTGACCCCGAGGGTCTCAGGTATCGAGTGTGGCACACACCTTCTACAGCAGGAAACTGAACATGGAAATGTTTCCACTTCCTGTTGGGCATATACTCTTTTCTTCATCAACTGTCCATTGGTGACAGTGGGCATGCTGGGAAACTGACAATGATGTGAAAACGTGTTGTTCAAAGCAGAGACACACGATGAATACCTAATATGTGCATGTGTGAGCGTTAGCCTCAATAAAGCGTTTTCCACACAGAACAGTGAGAAGAGAACCTGGACGTAGAGACGTAGGCTTTTCTGCACCAACATGAGACTGAATCATCAGCTGGCCCAAGCTGCAGCTGGTCTAACCGGCTCAGGGAAGAGCTGCCACTGTGTGGACTGGAGCTCCACAGATAGTGTTATTATTAAAAGGTCCGTCGTTGAGCAACCATAAACAACGGGTCACTCTGAGTGTTTCATGCAGACTGAACATGAAAATAGTCTCCTACACCTATCTCCTGCATTAGCTTCTGATAGAAAACAGACGGTGAAACTCTAGGATTAGAAGATCCTGACAGATGTACGTCACACTGTCACTAACTTTCATGGACTTATCCATCTGGACTCACGACGGGGAAGGCTGTTGTTGGTTTAGCTTCCAGGAAACAGCAGAGAACGTCTCAGCTAGTAGAAGCTTACCGTTAGCAACTCTACCACACAGCAGAACTCCTCCAGGCTTGTGTTATTTGTGGAGATAAAACATTGTTACAGAGCAAACAGTCAGTGGTAGTCCTGTTGCTGTTAGCCGATCAGAGGAAAGATGTCCACATATCAGGAAGTAAGACTTGTCGTCTGAATCTACATCTCTGTGCTGAAACAGGTATATCAGAGCTTTTTGTCCCCAAAGTTCCTACAAGAGACCACTGCAGAAACACTAATATGTGCATGTGTGAGCGTTAGCCTCGTGATTTTTATCTTGAGAGGTGCAATAGAAATTATATTTTCTTCTATAACATATGAGTGGAGGACATCTTTATGCCTCACCATTAGGGATTGATTCACTTATAACAGTGTGTAATACATGTTAATCTGTGCAAATGCTCCTTAACTCATTCACTGCCAGCCATTTCCTGATCGGTAAAGCCCTTCGCTGCCAACGTTTCTCACCGTTTTTACTGTTTTATTAAGAGTCACAGAACGTTACATGCTAGGTTGATGTCAACGCCAAAACAAAGCGGAGACTCACCTCTTACATCAGGAAGAATCAGCGCATTTCGAGTGTCATCCATTCTTTCATAATCTGTTGTTGAATTGTGATCGGCAGAAGCTTTTCCGGTTTGAGCCTCATTTTTGTTAAAGTAGTGGCCCAAAACAATCTAACACATGGATGTTCTGCTTCCTGATCACGTGACGTGTGACGTATGTGGATGAAGATCAGCTTTACCCCAAAATTCCACTATCTCCGCTCCGCTCCGGCACGAACTCCGCAGAAAAACGGTCCTGTTGTAGTCAATCAGAGCTGCTCCACTACTGCAGCCGTGCGGCGCCCGCCGTCCGGCAAAAATAGAATCGATCCTATTTTTGCCAGATGCCGGAGCACCTCCGCAGTCAATGGACAGAAATCACAACTGCCCAACAGGAAAGGGAGCAAGCACAATTGCCATTATTTCACAATAAATCGATAAACAAAACGCGTTTTTTTGTTTCATATGCACAGGTTTAAAAACTTTTAACAACTATCAATGGTGGTTGAACTTTAAATGCACAAAAATAAGCCATAAATACAGTTTCCACTATCAAAGTAGTCACCCTTTGTTGATCCAAACACTGCTGATATCTCAACACAAATGATAGGCAGATTAAACAGTTCATTTCAATGCTTCTCCCACACAACGGGTGTTTGGATCTAACTTCCGCATTTATTGCTCGGACTGTATCGCAAGATCTCGAAAATCCCGCGCATGCCTGTTTGCGCACCTAATAATAATAATAATAATAAAACATTTGATTTAAAAGCGCCTTTCAGAACACCCAAGGTCACTTGACAGAAAACACTTAATAAAAGACAATAAAACAATAATAAAATCCAAACAAGAAAAAAAACAAAGAGAGAAACAGTTCAATAAAATGAGAGGTTGCAGGCAGATTTAAACATATGTGTTTTGAGTTTTGTTTTGAAAAGGGTAAAACTGTCGATGTTCCTGATGTCTGGGGGAAGTGAGTTCCAGAGACGAGGAGCAGAGCGGCTGAAAGCTCTGCTCCCCATGGTAGCGAGACGGGCAGAAGGAACCGCAAGATGGATGGAAGAAGAAGATCTGAGCGAACGGGATGGGGTGTGAATACTAGGGATGCACCGATGGATCGGCATTTGATCGTAATCGGCCGATAGCGCCTCTATCGGTTTTGATCGGAATTTTCAAAATAGATCAAAGCAGACCGATCAGGTAGGGTTGTCACGGTAACCAGTGTAGCGATAAACCCCGGTAAAAAAAAAGTTGACAATAATAATAACCGTCTTGTTTTTAAAAAAAAAACTATATTATCTTGGTGCTTACCGTGGCTGCGGTGTAGGCGCGGTGACCCTTACCAGCCACCGTATCATCTGCTGAAGTTGCCGGCGGCACATGCACACTTTGTTGTTTACAACCAAAACTTTCTTGAAGCTAAAGCTGAAATAATGGCCAAAGGAGGAGACGGAAGCGCTCAGGAGGACATTTATTATCCGTCAAAGAAGACAAAGTCGGAAGTATGGGCATATTTTAGATATTTGAAGAATGCAGAGGGAGTTTATAGAAGACGGCTATCCTGTTTGCAGCACGTGCAGAAAAAGTCTGTGAAAGGCAGCAAAGCTTCAAATCTCATGACACATCTGCGTGACAATCACCCACAACTCTACAGTCAATGCAAGGCAGACTAACGTTAGCGTTTTAGCTAAAATAGGTGATCCGAGGATTTGGGTTTAGGGAGAATGCAACGATTCGCTATATAAAGCAGCCGCAGCGCCGCTACCTGCATATAAACCATGTCGTGGACACCGCCATGTTGAAATGACGCTATGCATTACGGGGCTCCCAGGGGCAGATAAGAGTTGGTCTCTCTCCGAGAATAATTATGAATTTAACAATGATTACTGCCTGATGCCATTTTCCCACATCTGCAAAGCTCACTGGAAGGACACAAACAGAGGACAATATTTTCCTGATATAGGGTTTATTACTCAAGTAAGGGTGAAAAAAAGTATCTGATTAGAAGGCTACTTAAGTACTGAGTATCATCTGATCTAATATTTTTAAATGATAACATCAAACAGACATAAAATAAGAAGTTATGGGCAAATATTGGTATTTTGAAGACTAAAGGGAAAAAATGTAAACAAATAAACAACATAATTACAAAATAACACATTTTAGGCTAAATTTAGACACAAACTGAGGACAATATTTCCTGACATACAGGGTTTATTTAATTGTGTGAAAATGTAGCACGTTTAAAAAAGAATACCACGATAATACCGAAAACCATAGTAATTTTGGTCACAATAACCGTGAGGTTAAATTTTCACACCGTGACAACCCTAATACAGACCATTTTAGATTAGGTTACATTTCCTTTATTCCCAGATTATGTAGTTTGTTGCACTCATTATAATGTTGTAGAAAATTTCTGGCCAATCCAAGTGATCGGTATCGGTGATCGGTATCGGTGATCAGCATTCTTTGATATAGGTGTCGGTGATCGGCAGCAAAAAACCTGATCGGTGCATCCCTAGTGAATACTTATAAGGTCTGAGATATATAGAGGAGAGAGGTTGTGGATTGCTTTGAAGGTATGGAGGAGAATTTTGAAGATGGACCTGAATTTCACTGGGAGCCAGTGAAGCTGTTGGAGAACCGGGGTGATGTGGTGAAAGGAAGGGGTTCTGGTGATAATACGGGCTGCTGAATTCTGGAGCAGTTGTAGTTTATGAAGGAGTTTGTTGGGGAGACCATAAAGAAGTGAATTGCAATAGTCGATACAGGAGGTGACGAGGCTGTGGACGAGAATGGCGGCAGTGTGAGGGGTCAGGGAGGGGCGGAGACGTAGACGTTTATGGAACGTAGACGGAAGTATGTTGACCGAAATATGTTATTAATGTGAGCTTGAAAAGAAAGTGAGCTGTCGATGATGACACCCAGACTCTTGACGTGAGGGGAGGGGGAGACTATGGCGCTGTCAATAATTAAAGAAAAGCTGTCAGATTTTGAGATGGTGGATTTAGTGCCAACTAGAAGAAGTTCAGTTTTATTGCCATTGAGTTTGAGGAAATTAGAGGTGAACCATGATTTGATTTCAGAGAGGCAGAGTGTAAGGGAGGATGGTGGGAGGGTTGAGTTGGGCTTACTGGAAATGTAGAGGTGGGTGTCATCCGCAAAGCAGTGAAACTGGATATTGAATTTGCGGAAGATTTTGCCGATAGGGAGGAGATATACTATGAAGCGGAGGGGCCCCAGGACAGAGCCCTGGGGTACACCTGACTTGACTGGGGAGGGTTCTGAGGAAAAGGATTTTAACTGGATGAACTGAGTGCAGCCAGTAAGGTAAGATTGAAACCAGCGGAGGGGTGTGTGAGTGATGCCTAAGGAAGAGAGTCTATTGAGGAGGATGGGATGAGAAATGGTGTCAAAGGCCGCACTCAGATCGAGGAGAATGAGAATAGAGATTAAACCAGAATCAGCAGCAATGAGTAGGTCGTTACTGATCTTGATGAGAGCCGTTTCTGTGCTGTGGTGGGGACGGAAGCCAGACTGAAACTGTTCATAAAGGTTATTGCGGGTGAGATGGGAATGGAGCTGAGATGCAACAGTTTTCTCTAGGACTTTGGAAATGAAGGGAAGATGGGAAATGGGACAGAGGTTATTGAAATCATTCGGATCTGAACCAGGTTTTTTTTTAGAATAGGGCTGACTGAAGCGGATTTGAATAGGGAGGGGACCGTACCAGAGGATAGTGAGGAATGAATAATGGCTGTTATAAAAGGGAGCAGAGAGGAAAGGCAGGATTTAACTAAAACTGTTGGAATAGGGTCTAGTTGACAGGTGGAAAGTTTGGATTTGGTGATGTAATCTAATAGTTCTGAGGGATGGGGAAGTTCAAAGGAGGAGAACTGAATGGAGGGTTCAAATAAATCAGGAGAGGGAGGGGAGGAATGAGGTAAAGAGATGGATTCTATTGACCTTATTAAAAAACTGAAGGAGAGAGTTACAGGTTTCTGAAGAGTAAAGATGGATGGGTAAGGAGTCGGGAGGCTGAAAAACGCTGTTCATAATGGAAAATAATGTCTTAGTGTTGCTGGAGTTGGACAAGATTGTGGCATTAAAAGAGGGGCGCTGGGGTTCAGGTCTAGGGGGCCCCCCTAACACAAGGGGGCCCCAGGCGGCCGCCGACCTATGCCTAATGGTAAAACCGCGACTGGCCAGCAGTGTAGAGCAGCTCTCTAGTGCTCAAATTGTGGTGGGGATCACCAGGTTGCGTTTCGTGGTTGTGGTCTATATCGGAAAACAGTGGCTGTGAAGAAATCCTAGCATGCAGTGGGGTTGCTGGGTTTAGTGGAGGGTCCAGGAGGGGTGTATGTGTGTGTGTGTTTGAGGGGTTGGGTGGTGGTGGAGGGGTAAAGGATGGTGGTTGAGTGGTGGTGAGAAACAATTCTGATGCGGCAGGGGAAGTGACGACTGATCTTGGGCTTCTCTGGGTTGATCTTAAGGAAGTTTGGGAGGCAGCTTGGTCACAGGGGGCTGGAGGCGCGGGGGACTCCAGCCTCATTGGTGTTGCCTGGCAGCGGGAAGGTTATTGATGTGTAACTTAATGGAAGAGGTTACTTTTACTGAATGATAGGTCTACCCTAAATACGAACCCGTCTGGTCTGAGATACCTCCCAGGTGACTGCCGGAACCTGGCGGATCTATTTTGCATCTGATGCAGCTTGCAAACCCTAACCCTAACCAGGAAGCTGGCCAGAACGAAATAGTTCAGGAAGTGAACTAGCTTTTATTTATTGACTTATTTTTTTTATTATCAATTTGAACAAATCAGAATTTGACAAGTTAAACTGGGCGTTATCAAAATAACTCAGACACCATTCCCTTCTCTAAACATTTAAAGAGGTAATTTCTTAATGTGAAGTTAAATCTTATTAAACATTAATATGTAGTACATGTGGTAAACATTCATAATATTAAAATAATATACGCGACGTGCCGATGTCTCGTGTAGTCATGCTAATTACGAACTTTTACAAGCTGATAAATCTCAAAGTACATGACTGGCATGGTCGAAACAGCCAACATTACTTTTCATTTAAATTGCAGTACAACGTTTGTGTGATCCAGGGCCTAAGGCAAAGCGGGTTCGAAAATAACTCTTTTAGCCCCGTTGACTTGCTTTCATTTTTTTTTGTTTTTCCAGGGACCCATGAGCCGACCGGAAAGGGAGGAGACTTAGGCTCCCTATGGCCATCGCAGTCACTGAATATATTTAAAAATCTGTGGTGTGAGTTTTGCCCGGACCACACTGTGCGATATTTGGGCATCGCACAGGATTGTTCATGTCACAAGGTGCAGCGCAAGATTTCAGTGAGGCAGACTGCACCACGTCTCTCTCCAGCAGGACAAGCTGCCTCATGAACACACCTCCGGAAGCATACGTCGTTACACATACCATTGACCAAAATAAAGCAGAAAAAATAAAAACTTATTTTTAGTGTCTGTTCGTGACCCTACTCATTTTCCTCAAAGAGAAAGTTTTGTTTTTAAAACACTCGCTTTGGCGTCAGACTCCGGCTGCGGGTCTCCCTTTCCCGTCTTCCAGCTAAACGGCTGATCTGTCTGCTGGACATTCTTCCTTCTCCTCCTTTATACACAAGAACCCACTAAACTACAGAGAAGTAACAATCTGACACAGATCGCTGCAATATCTAAAACTTTGCCGTGAATTCTGCCTGACTGCTCAGCAGTTGCGCTCCGTGACAGCTCACACCCGCTGTCATGGAGCGCAACTTCCTCTGTCCCTCTGCAGCAAAACACTACTGAACCATCCTTATTGGTTGAATATGGGAGATTTCCACCAACAGCAAAGGGATCTCATGTTTTGATGTTTTATTGTTTACGTTCGTGAGCTCATCTCCTCTCAGCTCTCACAGATCACAGAATCACGGTTTTCACAATTTATCTGGTGGTCTAAAAATGGTATTTTAGTATAACTCTGGTTTAACTTGGGCTGTTAACAGAAAGAATAACTGGTGAGTAGTTGATAATCCGCATTTGAAACCTAAATTGAAACCAATGCTCAGAGAGGCGGAATCTTGCTGCTGCAGTATCCCAAAGGTGTGTTTTCATTGGCCAGCTGCAGACAGGAGTTATAAGTTTTTAAGCAGTGCCTGAAGACTTTTTAAGGCTGATTTGGTCGTGAGACGGCCCAAAAAGCTGTCACAGAGCCTGTCAGGCTGTACATTCACAGCATGGTGCACATATAAGCAAATCACCCTGACATTGACTGTTTTTTGTCATGATTCTGCTCAGGATGAGGAGTTAGGGAAAGACAGCCAAAAATCACACACTGTGATCCGGGCTTTAGAGAGCTGTCCATGCTCGGAAGCCATCAAATCCGAATGAACTAGAGATGTTTTGTAAAGAAGAATGGTCCAAAATACCTTCAAGCAAAATCCAAACTCTCATTGGAAGCTATAGGGAGCCTTTAGAGGCTGTTATTTCTGCAAAAGGAGGATCTACTAAACTGATAAACAGAGAAGGAAGTGGTGCCACCAACGTGGCGATGTGTCATTGTGTCAGTATTAGTCGAAATGCCAGCAAAAACACAGTTAAAACAAGTCTTTTGCTGTGTTTAAAAAAGGTACCAAGACGAAATACACAGAGTGAGCGTACAAAAGATGTTTAAAGGATCTACTAAATATTGACTTCATTTCTTTTTTGTGCTGCCTTATTTTGTTTAAACAAAACTTTCTGAAAATCCTATGAATTTAGTTTCACTCTTCAAATATCACTGTGTGTGTCTCCTATATGATATATTTAACAGACATTTTTGGTCCTAACAACAAACGACTTCTACAGGAAAATCATGAAGATCAACAAGGCTTTCACGTTCCACTGTAAGTGTTAAGTAGTGGGTGTAAAAGTCCAGAACCAAACCAGAACCCAGAGGTTGTTGCTGTGGTTTGGTTTCCTTCATCATCATCATCTTTATTTATTTTGCACTTTTACACGAACGCCAAGGTGAACCAAATGGCATAACCCAGCATCAGTAAAATTAAAAACATCCTAAATCAATGAAATGGAGGGCCACAATACAATAAAATTTACAGCTAAGTCCTAAATAAATAGTTTTGTGAGTTAGAGCCATGCTCGTGTGCACGTAATTGTTCCCACAGATGTTTGTTCTTTCTTTGTGTGTACAGCACATGGTGAAGCATCACAAGGAACATCAAACTCACTCCTTTATCCTCCGCAGCCTGCTGAGATTCTAATTGATGAATTATGTAATCGGACCTGCAGCCGCAGGGCACATTTACATATTCCCATTTCTGCTACATGGGAAATGACAAGATGAGATAGGACGCGGTGCATTCCTGCAGCAGTGTGTGTGTTTGTGTGTGTGTGTGTGTGTGTGATCACTTATATAGTGATGTAGTGAATGAAGGAAATAAAGAGTGTAGAGAGCATATGGTACAAACCAATTAGAGTATTTATGGATGGCCATTAGACAGTAAGAAGATTAAAAGCTGATTTCCCTTTAATTTGTCTCCAGCGCCACTCGGCATGAAACCACAAAACACGCAGAATAAAATATGTTTCTCTTGTGAAGGGGATGATGGGTCTTCTAAAACTTGGACCACTAATCCTGCAGGTTTCCTTCTGCCTTCAGACAGGAATGTGTCTGCTGGTGTCACTCGCTTTTCCTTATTTTCCGTCTTTAACTCCAACTGGGAGCATGTGGGAAATTACATTTAAAGCAAATGGAAAGCTAACTAATCAAATCACATTTTATTTCAATGGATACTTTTCAGCATCTCATGCTGGTAATTACACACATGAGCAAAACACACACGCTCTCGTCTCTCATACAAGAAACATTTCTGAACATTGAACTAGTTACAATTGAAAACACTGTATTAGGTTTGCAATCGCTTTCATATCTGTATCAACTATTCCCACAGAAAAGACAGCTACAGCTACTGCTACGAGCTGTACCGGTAAACTACACTGAAGACCAGACTTTAAACATATCATCCAGACTAGGTGTGTGGCCTACACCTCAAACCAGGTCTGTGACGTAGTTTTAATGACTCAACCAGCCAATAATGTAGAATTAATAATAGCTGTTAAGTAAAAACATAACTCCGTAGGGGTCTTTTTGACTTGAGTAAAGCTGTTATTACCTTCATACATTCGCAGGGCTGCCAACCTTTGAACATTTCAACGAGTGACACGGTGTCAAGAAGTTGGGAGCGGACAATTGCCGACCGTTTAGAGCGGGTGGGGGTGGGGGGCTATTAATGTTGACTTTTTGTGCCCAACATTTTAATTACTTATTTCTACTCTGTACGGAAGAGGATTAGAGCCACTGACGAGAAAAAGAAAGAAAGCTCTTACTTTTTTCTCAGAATTCTGACAGGGAATTCTCGGAAAAAAGTCAGAATTCTTTTTCTTTTCTTTTTTTTCTTTTCAGTGGCCCAAATCCTCTTTCGTACCTCTGACTTTACAGAGGGAACTGACCTTTGTAGAAAGATTTAAGATCCAACTCTCCTGAACGTCTTCACATTACCTACCTACCAGCAGTAAAGAGTTGCAGGAACTTTAAATTATAATGAATGTAAATGTTTTAAATTCCATATAGGGGTGGGTAATATCATGTCATTCATAATATTTCCAGTTATTATTTCCTGCCAAGAAAAAAATCTATCATGTTAAGCTAACTTCATTGATGTAGTTGCATCCACTAAACAGGATTATGTTCATGTGGGTCATCAGCATGAAGTTATTGAAGTTATCAAAGCAAACATGGCTGGACTCAGTTTTACTGTAATCTGTGTCTCTAAGTGTGTGTGCTGCTGTAATGAGTGGATGTCCCCACTGTGGGACTACTAAAGTCTACTCTATTCTATCAAATGTAATTCATATCAGCCAGTATGGAAAAACACATTTGAGGAATTTTTGCCCTTCCAGGCTTCCGTACCAGTAACGTGGTTATGGAGGAGGGGTTCGTCTCACAAACAGGAAAGACACACTGGTGACGCGGTGAATGAAAACATCAATTTCATTCACCGCGTCACCTACTAATGTAAGAGAGGGAACATGTGAGAGAGCCACCACGGTAGGAAGCCCAGCTTGCTGTGAGTGAGAGCAGCGATCTGTGGCTGACGAGTGAAAACAAAAGAGAAACATTCGGGACTGAAGCTCCGTCAACACCGGCTGGCGATGCGGCTGCATTTTTAAATAAAGCATGTCGATATGGCGGCGCGCGCAGCCGCAGCTCACAGTTCTGGGAGGAAGAACCGGGCATGCCCGTCCCATCAACAGCAGGTGGAGCTCACCGCTCCGCCCATCTCACAACCAGAGTGGAAAAAAGCTCATCGGCTTGGATTACCATAAATCCTCTAATACTGGCCTGTATTCAATTAACAGCCGGGTATCACATTTTGCCCGGTGTCGGAGTCGGCGGAGGTGAATAATGGCCGTTTTTTTTTATTGTGGCCGGGTGGAATGTGGTAACAAGCAAGTACCACGGGGGGGGGGGGGGGGGGGGGGGGGGTTGTGTCATCCGTCTCTTTTGATTTGCCAGTGATAGACTGCAAGGGTAACTTTAACCATGGCAGGTGCGGAGACGAAGAGGAGGTGAAAATTTGATATAAAGTTCAAAGAGAACGTGCTGATTATGCTGCAGAACACTGGGGAGCAGTAGGGGTTGTATGAACTAGTTGACTTCACTATAGTGACTTTTTATGCCTGTCATCGACTAGTCGTTGTCACGTGATAATGACCAGCAAGATGCAGTCCTCGAAAAAGAGAGCAGACTGCTGTCAGCAGGTGACAAGCTCCTGCGCGTCGGGAGGCAATGCGCTGTGCCAGAGCGTCGATACTGACACCCGCCATAAAACGGACATTTAACCAAATTGTGACCTTTACCTTCTTGCAATTTAACCTTCCCCTCACCCCATCCTAACCTTAACCAGCTTGCGCATGCAAAGCTCTGATTGTTGACGCGCTCCAGACATCTGCGTCCTGAGCACGGCCACAGCAACATTATCAAATTAGGTGTTGCCACCTCAAAAACTAATTTAGCACGCGATCGTTCATGTCGGCTCATTTCCTTCTATGTTTTCTGTCTTTTATTTGTGCCTGATGCTTTTCGCTGCTGTGGAGCGGGGCACATCACCTTGTCCTCTGGTAACGCACCTAACTGATGTGGCCGGCGAGCAGCTCACACTCCGCTGTTTCTGCGTTCGGTAGATCTTTTAGAACTGCAGTTCAAAGGTAACCCATAAGGTGAATAAATGTGAACCCAGGTAGCAGTTTTTCTTTAGGATTGAGAGGAGATGCAGGAAGATAATAAACAGGCAGGACAGAACAATAGTCAAATAAAAACAAGTTAGTTTTTGTACCTGGTGGTTGCAACAAACAGACACCATTGAAGGTAATCAGAAGTGAGGAACAGAAAATGAAATAATTATTTCAATGTTTAGAGCAAGGGCGTAGGAACTTTTTGGAAATCTAACAAATCTGTTGTAGGTCAATATATAGGTCACCTTCACTGAAAAAAATACATTTAATGATTATTTCTGATTCTAACGTGTCACTGAGTGTTTCATGCAGTCTGAACATGAACATAGTCTCCTACTGCTATCTCCTGCATTAGCTTATGATAGAAAATCAGATAAGACGGTGAAACTCTAGGATTAGAAAAGTCTGACAGATGTGACTCTGGGCATAAGGCAAAGCCCAGAAAGAGAAGAAAATAACTTTTATAGCAAAGTTCACTAACATTCTGTTTGTTTGTTTTTTGATCGGGGACCCATGAGCCAGCCAGAAGGGGAGGAGACTTAGGCTCCCCATTAGCCAGATCCAGGTGATTACCGGCCAGCGTGGACGTTTTAATTATAAAAAAGCTGTTTATGTGTCAGTACTGTTTTATTTTTATTTAATAGCATGAATGTAGGATATATTATCTTATTCATATGGGTAGATATGTGTAAACAGATTTAATACAAGACTAAAGCTGTGAATATTCAGTCTGAATTGATCTGACTCTCATCAGAATATTTTAAACTACATCAGCCAACAATGCTGACCAACAATCAGAAAAATCTGTTTGCTTCTGACTGAATGAAAAAAGAAACAATTCACTTACAACAACAGCTGGAACTACATTAATATTCAGATGGACAAAATAAAAAACAGTGGCCAAAATTGCAGTCTAAATCTACCAGAATGCAGAGTTTAACACTTATTTTTCTAATATTTCTAAGGAAGCGTGTACAGAATGTAATTTATTCTTAAACCGTGCTGCCCAGCCCTACTTGTTATGGGATTGCATATATTTAACTGTGTTCACTTATTATTACATTCAAATCTTCCTCTCATCAGCAACCTAAAACCATCTCATTCTTCACTGTCTCATCCTCAGCAGGTCTGGCTCTCACTGTCTCACCCTCAGCAGGTCTGGCTCTCCCTGTCTCACCCTCAGCAGGACTGGCTCTCCCAGTCTCACCCTCAACTGGTTCCTGCTGAACTTCATCTGATCTCTAATATAAAAACAGTGGACATGAATAAGGAGTAAAAATACTGTTGGACGACTAGTGCAACATTAAAATCATGGTTGTTATAGTATTATTTAGTCGTGTTCACTTGTTATCATGCTCAAATCTTCCTCTCATCATCAACCATCTAAAATCTCACTCCACTGTAGCACCTACCTGCACCTCAGCAGGTCTGGTGCTCCCTGTCTCACCCTCAGCAGGTCTGGCACTGCCTGTCTCACCTTCTTCATCATTTTCCTGCTGAACTTCCTCTGGTCTCTTATATGAAAAAAGTGACATGAGAATAAGGTTTAAAAATAAAAAGTGATGAGAATGTCACAAACAAGCAACAATCACACTTACAAACTCCATTTTTATGTGGAGATTCAACTTTTTTATTTATTTCGTGTCAAATTTTTTTTTCTGCTACTGTAAAATTCGCCATTTTTTGTTGACTAGTAGTGTTGTTTAATGTTTAATGCTAACTAGCAAGATGCTTACGTTAGTCAGCCACTTTAGCGTTTGACCAGAAATACAATTATACTCTTGGACTAAATTATTACCAACTCACAATTCCTTTCTTTCTTTTTTTGCCCATGAGAAGAACTTGCTGAGCTGCTGCCGTCTCTCTCTGACATCTGTGTCTGCCCCGGTGTTGGTACAAGATCTGCTCGGGTGCAAGATCGGCTCGGGGTCCGTCGACTGCCCATGACGTCAAAGTAGTTGATTGGCTGAACATGAACCTTACGGAATTACGTAATCACGTTACGTTTGTATCACGTTACGTTGGTCCAAGCAAATCTTTCTGTTGGAAAGATGGACAACTTTTACAAAGAAATCCATCATTAAGTCTGTGAAAATACACTTTTAGCATAGAGCTGCATGTATATTAGGGCTGAACGATTAACTGCATGTGCAATTAAATTGCGATGTGACAAAAGGAGATTTTCTAATCGCAATGACTGCAATTTGGCAGCGAGTGGTTAGCGCAATGCTAATATACGTAGAAAAACCCATAGGAATGCTAATGCTAATATCACCGATTACATTCTTACAAATTATGAATTAGAAACGTGCCAAATGATTACATTTGGAGTCTAATAGAAAGTAAAACTACCATTAATCAAATAAACACAGACAGGTATTTTAGTAAAGCCAGAAAACTTTTAACTCCAGAGTTTTGGCTATAGCAGCTATGAGCATAACTGAACTACGCATGGACAAGACGTCAAAAACTAAACACAAAATACTTCAATAAACGGGACGCACTTCGTTCCTGCAAATACAATTTCACAGGTGTTGCTAATACCTATGATCCTTCAAGGGATGTGCTCAAAGAGGAGTTCAACATTATGAATACAATATAGTGTTTTATTTTACAAATACTATTATAAACACAAACTTATGTCTTAATGAACATTATTTTAATAACGAAACTGCTAAATTCATTCCAACAGTATAGATGTGTAGTGTATTTTGTCCGAGTGGGTTTGCTGTACTTTGACGTCATCGGCAGTCGAAGGACCCCGAGCTGATCTTGCACCTGAGCAGATCTTGTACCGACACCGGCTCCGACTCCTGCTTCACTCAGCCAGCCTGTCTGACTCCCTGAGGGGAGGGGCTGTGTCGGAGAGAAGTCCGCTGTGTCTTTCAAAATAAAAGCTCGTGAGTCAAATATTTCAAAATTAATCTTTTTCTTCTCCATGTTATTGGGGGGGTGGGGGGGCAAATGCGCGTTTGTCCAATATTGGAGGGGACACGTCCCACCCGTCCCCCCAGTTCCTACGCCCTTGGTTTAGAGCAGCAGGAACTCTGAGAGGCTGCAGGCGCATTAGTGAGTTTGCGGCAGCTGCGCAGGGGGAGGGGGGAGAGGGCTGAAGCAGAAACTACAGTTGATAAAAGAAATGTGTTTAACTTTGAAAATGTGGGCGCAATTTTAATTGTCAAAAACTCCAGCAAGCCATTAGTTCATTTTGCTCAAATAGAAATTGAGGCCTGCCTCTAATTCTGGCCCTCCTTCCAATAAAGGCCTCGAGCTTGATGAGCTTGAGTAAAATACAGGCCCGGGCCTGTATTAGAGGATTTACGGTAAACAGATGGGATTCTGTGTGAAATAAGCCAGATAAATTATTACTTAAATGTTGTTTGTGCATGTTGTCCAGTAGCTAATGCTATCAACAATATCATCAGGTTTTTCATAAGCCCTACACACTGTGCGTGATGCGCGTTTGGGGAGTGCAGGCGCTGGTTTAGTGTGAGATTGGAGGAGCGGCGTGAGAGCGTGTGAATAGGTCAAATGTGTGTCTCATGCTCAGTGCGTGAGAGTTGGCAGCCCTGCGGTCATTCATCTGAGTTTACACAAGTGCCCTGTGGAGTTCCACAGGGCTCAAAAATGGTATCTATTTTCTTTGCTTGCAACCACCAAGTTAAAACATGTAAACAGTGTTTATGGGTGGCAGGTTCCTGCTGTTCAGAACATGTAAAACTTGATATATTCCACCTCTTTTAAAACAAGTGTTTAACTCCTGTTTAACAACCATCATGGTTGCCTGGAAACAGGGCATACAGACGTGGACAAAATTGTTGGTACCATTCTGTCAATGAAAGAAAACCCCACAATGGTCACAGAAAAAACTTGAATCTGACAAAAGGATTAAAAGGTAAAAAGTTCAATGAAATTTAACCAATACTTTTCTTTCTGAAACATGTTATTTGGGAAAGGCGTCCTTCCAACCTGAAACAACTAAAACAGTTTTCTCATGAGGAGAGGGCCAAAATACCTGCTGAGAGGTGCAGAAGTCTCAGTTACAGGAATCATTTGATTGCAGTGATTACCTCAAAAGGTTGTGCAACAAGTATAAAAGTAGGGGTACCATCGTCTTTGTCCAGGACTGTTCCATGGGTTTATTTTTAAATAATTCAGTTGAAGCAAGGTTGAAAAGCAATGTCTGACTTTTATTGGTTACATTTCATACAATCTATGCAATTAAGCTCTGTCTCCGAAGCCGGAAGCGTTGCCATGGTGATTTTCCGTCTACTCTGCTGCCTTGCAGCTCAGATGCTGCAGATCTCGAATGGCTTCTCTGGGCTGTTAGCTTCATAAGTAACGTTGCTTACGTGATTGTCTGGGAAGCTGGGAAAAGGTTCACAGCATAACCCTAACCCACAAATTAAAATACGCATGGATAGAATTACAGTTTAGAGCTAAAGGAGAAGACAAAGCCAACTTTAGCTAACAAGCCTTTAGTTCAGCGCCAATGTTAGAAGTACAAAACAAGAAAATTAAAGGGAGAAGTGGCCGTATGCAATTTAGAACTTCCTTGGATTAGGTTTTTAAAACAGTTGCTGTGAAAGCGGGATTCTGAGAGGTTCTGGTTCGGATCCGAAAATGTCCCTGCTGCGCTGAAGAAACGCTTAAGCCTGGTTTATACTTCTCTGTGAGCTCCGCAACGAAGAGACACACACGGAGAATGGGAAAGGTTTTCACATTGGAACTTCTGTTCAGGCAGCGGAGGGTTGTAAAGCAATTCCCCGCCAGGACAACAAAGGGTGTAGCGCTGTTCAGTGGTATCCTGCCACCATGACACTCGTGTATTCAGTCCCCGATAGCGTATAGGGAGCCTAAGTCACTTCTGCATCATGGGTCCACGGAAGAATGAAAAGATGAATGTGAGTCAACGGGGCCGAAAACGCTATATTCTAATCCGCTTTACCTTACACCCTTGTTCGCACATATGTTGTACTGCAATTTAAAAGAAAAGCAATGATGGGTGCTTCGACAACGCCAGTCACGTACCTTGAGATTTATCAACCTGTAAAAGTTCATAATTAGCATGACTACAAACCAGAAATCGGTATGTCGCATTTATGACGTCATCACATAAGCTCTCTATATATATATATCTTTTAGACGCTTTGGGGAAAATGAACGCCAATGTGGCGTGATGACGTCATCAATATGCAAATTAGCATTTGACATCATCTGGCGACATCTGGGTGACTTTCTGGGTCAACTTCAGCTACTTTTTATCAGGGGGAGTTGGCAACACTGCGGACAAATTTATCCTTCATTCTCCTCCACCTCTTCATGCGGTCGCCACCTCTAAACCCAAATTTCCCGTCGTTTCCGTCCACGTTTTCTCGATATTTTGTACTCCTTCACTTATGGGTGAATAAATGTTCATATTTTCAGACTTTTTCTACGATGCGTTCTTCAATCTGTTCTGGGTCTGCCACTAAATATCTGTTTACTTTTTAACAGAGCTACAGCGGTGCTGGTGACGAATATAGGGTCTCCGTCACTTTTGACGGATGTTTAAAATTTTGGGCCTGTCTCCGTGAGCCTCTGTGAGCCTGTCGGAGAGACCTTGCACCGACGCATAATGGCGCTGCACGTCTCCGCACCGATGCAGACGGAGACGTATAAATCAGGCTTTAAGCTCGGTGAGGAGGATACAGCCTGCTGTGTGTGTTTAAGTATTGTGCACGTGTGTGTTCGTCTGAACAGAGTTCAATAACTACAACAGTCAACCGATGGCCATTAAATTATATGTCCTCTTTTCCCCGGACATGTCCACATTTCACTCTCGGTCCGTGGGGTTTCCTACATTGATACAAATATCTGGTTTTTCATCCAGGAGCAGGGATCCAGTTATGGGTGCTAGATATCTTTCAGGGAAAGATCCAGTTTCTGCCTATATTACAATATGTATGGACTCTCAGCGTAGCGGGATTCTGTTGAGCGGAGAGGACGCAGAGCACTGATCGTTGGTGTGCCCGCCGCGTCCGGCGCACGATACATTCACTTTATTAACACATGATCATTCATATTTGTTTATATCCTCTGGTACTCTGTCTTTTAATCAACATATTGTAAACAACTACAGAGCTTGGGGAAGACGTGATAAGAGAGGTTAAACGCTGTGGTTTTCCATACATCGGACCAGTTAGTTTTGATTCTACCATATTCATCTGCTAAATAGGATGAAACGCGGACATTTTCACCGATCTATAAATGCTCCACAGATTCCAGGGGCAGACCGTGAAAGCGTACGTGTCCGGAGAAAGGAACTTTTGATCACCTTAGTGAATGGAATAGTAATAGTGGAATAATCCAGGAATGACCAGAGAAAGAGAAAGCAGAGCTACAGGAAAGACTCAGCTACCTTAGTTTCTGGTGATTTGTGGGGTAATTAACCTGGGAGCTGCAGGGTGTTGAAGTTGTTAGCGCAGCACTTCTGCTTAACCACACAATTCATCTTAGAACCACTTCTTCCTCTCTATATGCTTCCTGTACTGCTGCAGACTGGGGCTGAGGCTTTGCGTCACGTCGAGTATCATCAGTACCGGCAACATCATAGTCTATATTATTTTACTCTCCTAGCTCTTTAATGAGGCAAACATTCTTTAAACAATATATGGTGCACAGACATGATTGTTCTCAATAAATGCACTCCTGTGAAGTTAAAGCCCCCCCCCCCCCCCACCGGCTTTCCTACATCACAAAGAATAATTACTTTGCCAACTACCTCACGATAATGAGTTAGTGCACTTTTATCTTATCTAAGTGTGCATAATTATGTCCGTCATTATATTAGATTATTTCATGCATAATAAATGAACTCAAACTGTGTGTGGTAATTAGCATGCTCAGATGTTGGCATTGATAGAAGCTTCATGGTTGCTCTCTCCAGATGAAGTCAAAAATCCACTAAAGCACCACAGTCATATGTCTGTTATTGTCCACGTTACTCACACACACATGCACGCGCGCGCAAACTCACACACACTCACACAAAAACAAACACGCACACACATGCACACGGACGTGCGCACACACATATGAACACGCACGCATGCACACAGGGACACACACATACAATCACACGAACACGCACGCACACGGACATGCACACACATGCACGCATGCTCTCACACACACACACACACACAAACACACACACACACACAAACTCACACAAACATGCAAGTAATATTTCTCTGGTTTACGGGGTTTTGTCTTGCCATTGGCTGCCCGGGAGACAGCCTGATCTCTGAAACGGTAGTGATGGCAAAGAGGCGAAACATAAGAGAATCCTTACATCCTCTAGCTGGGTTATTTTTGGTGGACAAAGCTTTTCACGGTCCTTCGTAAAAAAAAAAAAAAAAAAAAAAAAAAAAAAAAACAATCATTGCAAGTTTGAAACCAGAACTCATGACACTAGAGAAAGCTTCCCTACAAACTGTTTTCAAGAGATGCTTCTCTTCAAGCAGTCCAGACAATAAATGTCCCCTAAAATGGATTTTGTTGACATTTACCGAGAGCAAAACACTGACATTTCTCAACCTCTAAAAGGTATTGTTCTGTGGCCCCACAGCTGACAAACCAATAATTAAACCAAACAGCTTTTATCCCTTTTAAACCATTTAAATGGGATTCTATCTGCTGGGTTGTAACTTTGATTTAGACACAAATGTCATTCTCTAGAGTTTCTAGAGAATATGTTTCCAAATCTTCTCTGGCCCTCAAACAAGATTACCAGAGTTGTGATTCCAGTTATCTTTAACTGCAGGTGGTTCAGAATGCTTGTGACCAAGTCCTCCAAATACACCCACATCACCCTGCTTCTCCAGCTTCACTGGCTGCCAGTCAACTTGTGGGTTAATTTTAAGATCCTGATTCTGGTCTTTAGGGCCTTACATTGCATGTGTCAGACACAAGGCCTGGCCCGCGGAGCACTTTTATGTTGCCCGCGAGATAAATATCAAAAACGTATTAAAACTGACCTGCTGGCAGATTTTACCACAAAGACTACAACTCCCAAGATGCTTTGCGGTGTTAGCATGGAGCCGAAGCACCCCCTTCTTTGTGTTTTTTCCAGAGTCTGCTGCCGGTGTCGGTACAGGATCTGCTCGGGTGCAGGATCGGCTCGGGGTCCTTCGATTGCCGATGACGTCACATTACTGCAAATCTACTCGGCTTTCACACACGTTTTGGAAAGACATCAGCAGTTTTTTAATAAATTCTTGTTTGTTAACACCTAAATGTTTTCTTTATAATTGTAATTTGTTAATAAAACACCATATTATCTTTGATTTGTTAAGAATGTGAAACTGCATAAAACCAACATCGGACTGACAAAAAATAGAACAGTACTTATATGTGAAGCCACATCTGTTTGTATTAATGTGGAGTTCGTCTGTATATTTCCTTAGTTGTTGTCTAAATACATTCATTGACTCAAAATATTGCTTGGTGTCTTTCAATAAAGTTCTTATATTTTATTTTGCCCCATTTCATCAACATCAAGATCTTTTGAGGGTCACCGTTTATCATTTGCTTATATTTTACATTTCCTTTAGAAATTCAAACACATTTTCTCCAAAAAGTGTTGATTTTTGGACTACAGGACTACAACTGCTAAGACTACGACCGCAAATTTGTTCTGACCCATCAAAATCATAACGTGATAACGTAACTTCCGTAAGCTTCATGTTCAGCCAATCAACTACTTTGACGTCATCGGCAGTCAAAGGACCCCGAGCAGATCATGCATCCGAGCAGATCCTGTACTGACAACGGTGTCTGCAGCTCCGCTGTCTCGGACAAGCTAAACACTCCTCTCACTCAGCGCCCAGCTTACTCAGCTATTTGCCGACGTTGAAGCCCAGAAACGGAGATTTTAACCGTTCAGTAATGTGTTCACGACTGAAAGAGAAAGTTTTCCAACTAACTTCCAGACAGAGCTGATATAACTCCAACGAGCAGCGACACGGTCAAATCAGCATGACTCTGTGTTTGCAGTCGTTGTTTTTCCTCCCTGACACACAACAACGTGGTCAAGCTGCTCAGACTTGTTCAGCAGCACAAACCTATTTGAGCACCTGTTGTCATCTAATGTTGTTATTATTATGACGAAAATGAACAAAACAACAGGAGTCTCCTCCTCAGCTCAGATCAGCCCCATGATGCAGGTATCTGGCTGGAATAGGTGAGCATCATAGTAAATCAGTGGAGCAAAGGGAGCTTTAAATATTTTGGTTTTATGCTGTTTTTCTGCTCCACAACATGAAAGTTAAAAGGTGAGATTTTGCCTTTTCATTTAAGATAAAATGATATATTAATTTTGTTGTTGGCCGGCGAGAAAAGATTTAACCTACAGTAAATAGGAAGTGGAAAGGCTGCAGATAGATGAATAGAATAGAAAATCCCTTTATTGTTCCTCAGTGGGAAAGCTAGATGTCACAGCAGCGATGACAGGAGAAAATAGGGAGAATAAAAAAATAAGAAAAATGAATAAACAACAAGAAAACATAAATCCTGAATAGATTTTAAAAATGCTGAACATATGACAAGTAATGAATTCCACTGATGCGTTTATTTAAGACTGATTTGCTCGTGTGTAATTTGGTTATTCCACATTCAGTGTTAATGCAAAAATAAGACTGTTTCCAAATTAAAAGGTTCAACATTGCACATATGTTGGTAAAGAAAATGAGCAAATTTGCCATCACTTTTTCAAAAGATATTAAGTTTGGCCCCCAACTTTGTCGCAGATTTTCATTTCGGCACAGTGTGAATTTGAGTTTGACACCCCAATATACATGGAAAAGCAACATCTTACATTGGTGATCTTCTCAGTCCCTACACCCCCAGCAGGTCCCTGAGGTCCAGTGACCAAAGCCTACTGGTTGTGCAGCACCAGGCTAAAGACCAAAGGTGGCAGATCATTGTGTGACCTTCATCATCACCCTCTCCTTATTCTGCTCTTATTCTGCCTTTTCCACGATCCACTGATTTCCCTCTTTCCTATCCATTTTCTCTCTCCCTTTCTTTAGTTTTAATCACAATTGTTTTCTTCTCATTTTAAACATAGTTTATCTTTATATAGCTATATATACACATATATATCTATATACACACACACACATATATATATATATATATATATATATATATATATATATACACACACACACACATATATATATATATATATTTATATACACATATATATATGTATATACATATAGCCTCGTGATTGAAAGATCGTTTTCTTTCTTTCTCGTTTTTCTTTAGTTGAACGCAACGCGAAAACAATATTAATAAAGAACAAAATGAAGAACAACAGCTTCCTCTACTGCACATTTTCTGTCTATGTTTGGCAAATATGTTGAGCTTTTACATACATTTCTTGGAAAAGGGTCAAGTGTTCTAATTTTACTTGATTTCAGGAAATCAACTCAAGACCCCAAACAGTGTTTAGTGACTCACATTGGGGTCGTGTCCCCTGATATAAAAATCCATGCTCTGGAGAAGGAAGGCTACTGCTGTTCCTATTCTGAGAAGATCTAATTACTCTTCTTGACACTTAGTCCTCTGTGGGCTGGTAACACCTAGGAATACCAAGAAGAGCTGGGAGAGTGATGTCTGGATTTCTGATGTCTGCATCTCAAACTTGGATATGTGGTAGAAAATAGATGAACGAACAGGTGAATGAATCAGTCAATGTACAGATGGATGGATGGATGGCCTAGTGTCTCTGTTGAACCTGTTCTGTGTGGTTGTTCATATATTAATAAGATAAGATAAGATAAGATAAGATGACCTTTATTAGTCCCACAAGTGGGAAATTTGTTTCGTTTACAGCCAAGCAAAGTAAAAGTAAAAGTTATGCTGAAGAGGGAGAAAAACATTAAAATACAATACAATAAAACCGACCGCAATGAGATAAAATAAATTCAATACAATAGACAGTTTATACCTTAAGAATGGGTTAAAAAGTAATAAATAATAACCATACTAGATACAGCTAGAAATACAGAGTACACTTCAACCGACAGATTTGTTGTAAAGTCTGACAGCAGTGGGGAGGAAAGACCTACGGAATCTCTCTGTCCCACACCTTGGGTGCCGCAGTCTCCCACTAAAAGAGCTGCTCATAGCTGTCAAAGTTACCTGCATGGGATGAGAGATATTATCCAACATGGATGACAGTTTAGCTGTCATTCTCCTGTCACTCACCACCTCCACAGGGTCCAGGGGGCATCCTAGAACAGAACTGGCCCTGCGGATCAGTCTGTTCAGCCTCTTCCTATCCCCCGCAGAGATGCTGCTGCCCCAGCAGACCACACCATAAAAGATGGCCGAGGCCACAACAGAGTCATAAAAGGTCTTCAGGAGAGGGCCCACTACTCCAAATGACCTCAGTCTCCGTAGTAGGTACAGCCTACTCTGCCCTTTTCTATACAGGGCATCTGAATTATGAGTCCAGTCCAGTTTATTGTTCAGATGGACCCCAAGGTACCTGTAACTGTCCACAGTCTCAATGTCCATGCCCTGTATGCTCAGTGGTTGAAGCGAGGAATGCGTATGCCTACGAAAGTCTATCACCAGCTCCTTAGTTTTGCTGGCATTAATCTGTAGATAGTTCAGCTGGCACCAGTCCACAAAGTCCTGAGTCAGTCTCCTGTACTCCTTGTCATCCCCATCCTTGATGAGACCCACAATCGCAGAGTCATCCGAGAACTTCTGCAAGAAGCACTGATTTGAGTTATAGGAGAAGTCCGCAGTATAGATTGTAAAAAGGAACGGAGCCAGAACCGTTCCCTGGGGGGCCCCCGTGCTGCAGATGACACTCTCCGACACACAGCCCTGAGCCCTCAAATACTGTGGTCGGTCAGAAAGGTAGTCCAGAATCCAGGTAGCGAAGTGATGATCCACTCCAACGTTCACCAGTTTGTCCTTCAGAACCGAGGGAAGAATGGTATTGAAGGCACTGGAGAAATCAAAAAACATGATCCTCACAGTACTCCCAACAGTCTCCAGGTGAGCGAGCGAGCGATGCAGGAGGTGGATGACCGCATCATCAGCACCAATGCCAGTTTGATAGGCAAACTGGAGCGGGTCCAGTGAAGAGCCCACTAGGCGCCGAAGCCAAACCAGAACCAACCGCTCCAGAGTCTTCATAAGATGGGATGTTAGAGCCACCGGCCTGTAGCTGTTAAAATCCTTGGGGCGTGAAGTTTTTGGCACCGGAACTACACAAGATGTTTTCCAGAGCTTTGGGACTCTTCCCAGCCTCAGGCTCAGGTTGAAAATGTGCCCGATTACCTCACACAGTTGGTCCGCGCAGGACCTGACCACCCATGCGCTGATACCATCTGGACCCGCTGCCTTCCTGCCATTTATCCTCCTCATTTCCCCCCTCACCTGTGTGGTAGAGAGGGACCAGCCAGGACCTTGCGTAAAGTGTGTACTAGATACTGTTACTGAAGGTGAGGAGGGGTGAGAGGTCAGAGGTAAAACAGTGGTAGAGAGGGTGGGAGAGTCAGCAGCCGACGTTGAGGTCTGCCTCGTAGCCGAGTCAAATCTATTAAAGAATTGATTCAGTTCATTTGCCCACCTCACATCCCTCACAGGCAGAGAGTTCTGATGTTTATGACCTGAGATGGTTCTAAGGCCTCTCCAGACTTCACTCACATTGCTTTGCTGAAGCTGGTTCTCCATCCTCTGCCTGTAGGTGTCTTTCCCATTCCTTATCAGTCTCCTCAGTTCTCTCTGCACTCTTTTCAACTCCTCCTTGTCCCTGAGTTTGAAGGCCCGCTTCTTCTGCTTGAGGGCTTTTTTTATTTCAGGAGTAATCCAGGGTTTGTTATTAGAGAAACACCGTACAGTCCTGATAGGGATAATGCTATCCACACAGAAATTAATATAATCTGTAATGCATGCAGTGAGGCTGTCGATGTCATCTCCATGATCTTCACAGAACACCCCCCATACAGTTGTATCAAAACAATCCTTAAGGACCCCCTCACTCTCCTCCGAACATCTCTGTATTGTACGGGTAGCTGGTGGCTCCCTTCGCACCAAGGGCTCATACACAGGAGCAAGATACACCAAGTTGTGATCAGATCTGCCCAGAGGAGGGAAAGGTGATGAACTATATGCCTTTTCAGCATTGGCATACAGTAGGTCCAGTGTTTTATTTCCCCTGGTCGGGCAGGTCACATACTGGGTGAAGGTGGGCAACGTAGAGTCCAGTGAGGCATGATTAAAGTCCCCAGATATTATAAAGAAGGCTCTCGGGGATTGCGTTTGCAGTCTGCTAACCACAGAGTGAAGAGACTCACAGGCTGCCTCGGCATTAGCTGAGGGGGGGGCATACACTGTTATCGCGATAACATGCGAGAATTCCCGGGGCAGATAGTACGGACGCATGCTAACTGCTAGCACCTCAATGTCTCTGCTGCAATGATGTTCTTTCACTGTGATATGCCCAGGATTACACCAGCTGTCATTCACAAACACCGTTAGTCCCCCACCTTTCCTCTTACCACTTTCACTTGTTCTGTCCGCACGCAGCATCTGAAATCCCTGTAGTGTCACGCACGCATCCGGGATTAGCGGTGTTAGCCACGACTCCGTTAGCATCATAATGCTGCACTGCCGGTACTCCCTCTGTGATCGGGTTAGCGATGAGAGCTCATCCATCTTATTGGGCAGAGATCTTACATTTCCAATAATTACAGAAGGAAGAGATGATCGATAACGTCTCCTTCTCGGGCGACGGCGCTCCTTCCCAGCACGACATCCTCGTCTCTTCCTCCTCAGCTCGCCGGGGTTTTCGAGTCTATCCACTGGCAGTGCCGCTGTTGAACGCAACACTAACAGCTGATCCCTGCTGTAGACAAGGGATCTCTGCTCCTCTTCCCCCAGCACAGATAAAAAAAGTAAAGAAAAGCTCAAAAAAACCACCAGAGCCGGCTCCAGATGGAATAGCATGATTATCGAATCTAATATTAATAATAAAACATAAAAAAAAGATACGGGAGAGAAGAAAAGGGAAAAAGAAGCTCAGAATGAGCAGAGCTGCTGTAACGAGGCTGCCACACCCAGGGGCGCCATCTATGACCATTTCAGACCATTACTGAGCTTTTTAGGTCAAACTGACAGCATCAAAGAACTTTTTTAATATTTCTCTTTTAAAGAAGATTTTGTTTCTTGTTTCAGCTAAGCCCTGACATAGTGACACCATCAGAACCCTTCCATCCCCTCTGTTTGTCCCAAATGATTCGAGTATGACAACAGACTCAAAATCAGAAAGCATGCCCTATGTCTGCAGCAGCCAGTGGGTGACCGAGTCCACAATGTACCCACTAGAAAAGGAAGAGAACTATCTTGTAAAGTGAACTCAGACCACTTTGGAATGAGGCTGAAGCCAATTATGTGGAAACTGAGTTCTTGTTTGGTTCATTTAACATTAAGAAAAACAAAGCTCTCACACAGCCGCTGCTCATGTCAGCTTGAAACAATGGCAAACCACTTAACGACAGTCCTGTCTTCTTCTCCATGTCTGCCTGTCTCTGTCTGCACCTGACAAAGTGATGGATACACTGATGGATGTTTTTTCCCTGTTCGCTTAGTCAGATCTGGAACAGAAGGCTCGCAGTGACATTTACCCACATACCGTTCTTGACACCTCCACGTACTGAACTTCCACTCTGAGAGTGCAGAGGGAAGAATTTGTTTGGTTAAAGAGCATAAACACAAGCCAACAGCTAACTAAAGAGGCTTAAAATGTAGCAGTGAAACAATCCCACATGTCTTCGCTTCACTGTGAAGCGGTTGTTAATGTTTATGTCGTTCTTACAGATTTTTGCCCTGTGGTAACTAGTGAGATAGATGTTTAATGTGTAAAGTGGTTTTCCCTGCTGCTGTTGCTCAATCCTGATGGTTCAGGGGTCTCATTTATCAAACATTGCGTAGAATCCTTACTAAAACTGTACTTAAGCTCAGCAAAAAAATGTACTTACGCCAAGCAGGTTTGTGATCTATCAAACGTGGAGTACACACAACTGCACGCAATCTCCGCTTCATCAATCAGAGACTATCTAGAAAGGTTCTCAGCTGCATTTTAGTCACATCCCGCCTTCACCACATCCACTTACTGCCATAAATAGTCAATGCAAAATGCCTTGTGGATCTCATGCATTTACATAAGCCGGCTGTTGCAGCGCTCCGCCAATGACATGGCAACCGTAGATCAAGGCAGATCAAGGAAGTGCAATTTCACAGAAGCAGAAATTGAGGTACTTGTGGTAGAGGTGCAGAAATGAAAGGAAGTGTTTTTGCAAAACAAATAAGAGAAAATCCACAGAGTGGCACAGCGTTGCTGAAGCCGTCAATGTTGTGAATTCTTCAGAGAGATCTGTGGCAGATATTAAAAAAAAGGTCCAATCGGGATTCAATCCCCAGACTTCCGGGTAAAAGTCACACGCACTAACTAGTCAGCCAAACAGAGATCCCTCCTGTACAAGTAGCCACGGCGTATCATCAATCGAGTAACAGTGACAGGACGCACACTGTCACAGACGCATTACATTCTGTCTCAATCTGTCCCCCTGCCCGTATTCTGCGCTACAGGCTGTGTTTGTGTGTGTGTGTGCGCGTGTGTGTGTGAGTGTATGCGCGCACGTGTGTGTGAATGTGCGCGCGCGCGCGTGTGTGTGTGTGTAAGCGTGCATGTGTGTGGGTGTGTGTGTGGGGGGGGGGGGTCTTGTTCTATGCAAAAATGAAGCGGTACAAGTGATAATGCTGTAGGATTTCATAATTGTATCCTTCTCAGCAGCAGCACTGCAGGTGCTCTCCATGTCCAAAATGTGCGTAAGCCAGGTCCTTAGTAAACTTAAAGTTGCGCACATTTTTCGGGCTCAGTAAATGATGGTTTAGCAATATTGTCCAGGGGGAAATATGGAGAAATTTTGGAGAATGGTGGCTCCGGGTTGGGGAGATGGTCAAATTAATTGCGTCATTTACTTTTAACATGTTAAAATAACAAAATGTACATTAATAACTAACGCACAAATTTTCCCGGCCCTAACATGTATATATATATATATATATATATATATATATATACACACACACATATATATACATACAAATATACATACACATACATACATGTATGTAGACCCCTTATTTGTTTACAAACACGGCGGATGTGCGCCGGCCATTTAAGACAGTGTTGTTTTCAGCGGTCATTGTGTTGGAGTTGCCGTATGTTGTTAGCTAGATGATTCAGCATACTACAGCAGTTTGTCACGAAGTGACCAGAAGGATTATGCAGCAAAGTTAACTTTAGTGAATGGGAAACAACTTAAAGACCCCTACGCATTACATGCAGGTGAGTTGATAAACAGTGAGACAAGATGGCCCAAATTGCAATGACCACATATCCACTCTTACCCGATCGACACACCGAGTCTCTGCTCCTGAGAGGGCCTGAAGTCCTACACAACACTGGATGCCTACAGCTGCTTGACAGACAATCATGTTCTGGACTATTACATGATTACAACACTGAAAATTTCATGGTTCTGAAGACTGAGGTGCTGCCTAGTCAAAGACAAGGGAAGAGTTTCTACTGTGGCGTTGGTATAATGCTAACGCCATCGGTTGCAACCAAAACCCTATCCTTTGTTAACCGTATCCTAAGTTAAACCGACCCTGAACTGTGTTAACCAGCGATACTTTTAAGCTCAAGTTGTGCTTACTTCATGTGAAGTGGTCACTGCAGATCGATGCATTTTTGATTATGTCTTCATTCCAGTCGCTTCTTCTGATGGCTTGAAACCAAGATGTCTTCTGTTTGCCTTGAAAGGGATCCGAGTTGATGGAATTCAGTAAAACTTGCAAGTTTTTTTGTTTTATCGTAACGGTTGGTGCAACCAACAACACAACAAAATGTTGGCATGATAGCAATAATAATAAATAAAATTACTAACAAACTGAGGAATTTGTTTCTTTGCTTCACTGTTCTGGTGCTGAGAATATCACTAATGCAGATCAAAGGAGATACACAGATGAATGCACCTCTTATTTATTATTTGGAAACTACATTCACTGCAGCTGGCAGAGGCAGAGATTTTTTCTATTGATACATGGAATTTACAGAATCATTTAAAATTTTAATAGGGGAAGACTGAAGGAGGGAGCGGTAAAATACAGGGGGTCCCCAGCAAAAACAAGAAACATTACGAGTCTGATTAAACCCGCTGGTTTTCCATCAGGCAGTCACGGGGCAGCTCCAATGACCCAGTGGCTGTGGTGGGTCAATGTTATCGAGCTTAGTCCAGCTCGGCCGTGAACGAGCCGAGGCGACGTCGTGCTCTGCTTAAGAAGAAGTGTTATTTTCCCGCGTCAGAAGAAGTGTCCAACGTGTTTTTACGCTTTCTCTGAGACATGTCACGTCGCTAAGTTGTTAGCGCCTCGCGCTAACACGTCAATAGTGCAGCGTAGCCTGCTGGAGGTTTTAAGAGTTCAGATGAAACACCCGGCCTCTCAGGCTGCTCACACATCAATCTTAAGTTGTCGCTGTTGCGCTCACGCCGTAATACAGTATTAGATGCGGTTAAAGTCAGACATGAAAATATAAATAAATTATACATGAATAAGTGATGATTAGCCTGGTGGGGGGAGGAAAACCTGGCCTAGTAAGCACTGAGGGAAACCCTGTCAAGATCGTCAACACACGTTTATCTTAATGCTATTGAAACATGTAAACCAAAAAGCATTATATCCACTGCTACCTTTCTAATTTTAAACTCAGTAACTTATGCTGTAACCAAGGGCGGAAATCCCATTTCAATTTTGGGGGGTACAATAAACAGTAAAACTTCAGAGAGTAATTTTTTGGGGGACATGAAAAAAAAATGCTCTCTACATACAACACTGTATGTCCTTATAAGAGACTGACCTATGACTCTGTGCCTGACAGGCTCTGGCTGCATGTGCTCAAGTGACTGGACTTTGCCTAATGAAACCATTTAGAAACAATTTAATAGGCGTTTCATTTCTTATAAGAGACTGACCTGTGACTCTGTGCCTGACAGGCTCTGGCTGCATGTGCTCAAGTGACTGGACTTTGCCTAATGAAACCATTTAGAAACAATTTAATAGACATTTCATTTCTTTCTTATAGATGTCTTTATCAAAATGCAAGTTTCTACTTACTTGACGTTCTGGAGCATTAAAAATCGACCTGATGTCTGCCGTTTTTCATTCCGCTGCCATTTCAACTGACCTGGTCTGCTGACAGTTGGACAACAACACACACACACACACACACACACACACAGATGGGATATTGTCATTAGAACGGAGCTGGAGGATATTGATCAACAATAATATCTTGCAAATTTTGTTCATCTCCATAAGTATCCTTTTTTTGTTTTCATTACAATAATAAGATTGTGGCCTAAAACAGAATAAGCAATTCAGAATAAAGATTAAAAAGTAGATTGTTAATAGTTGAAGCAACATGTCCTGAAATGACATGGCTATTAGCTGACCAACAGCTACAGGTGTGGACGGATGCAAAGCATTAATTTGGCATACTAAAACATATCTAACTTTTTCACAACAAACAGAGAGAGCATAAAATGTCAAATTAAAATTTTATTAAATCACATAACATGAAAGCTACTAAAATCCAAATAGTTCCATATTGATTTTAATATATTTGAAATTTTCCTTCTAAATATGGCTAGAAAAAATAACAAACTTCAAATCAGCTTTCACAAGTCAAGTATGACGGAAGTCTCTGTAATAAATCATATAAATGTTTGTAGGCTATTAGAGAATAACTCTGTAATATTTAATAACTTTAAGTCCTACTGAACGAAAAGATACACAAAATCTAAAACTATATTCTTGAAATATTTGTTTCATTTTAACAATAATTAAAAACATTTACTTTACAAATACACTAAACATATACACTCTAGTTTATCCATCAGTTTAGTCGATCCATCACTTTTCTTAGTTTTCATAGTGTTTTTGGGTCTGTGTGGCCAACGGGATTTTTGGCTCTGTTTTACACGGAGAGCTTTGAGCAACGTGCCTCCATCACACATTTGCTGCAACCAGTTCATCCCTAAGCTGCACAGTGCACCTGCACTTTGACATATTGTAAACTACAGAGCCTGGGGAAGACGTGATAAGAGCAGTTAAACGCTGTGGTTTTCCATACATCGGACCAGTTAGTTTTGATTCTGCCATATTCATCTGCTAAATAGGATGAAACGCGGACATTTTCATCGATCTATAAATGCTCCGCAAATTCCAGGGGCAGAACGTGAAAGCGTACGTGTCCGGAGAAAGGAACTTTTGATCACCTTAGTGAAAGGAATAATAATAGTGGAATAATCCAGGAATGACCAGAGAACATGAAGTGACAACTTATTATTTACTGTGGTGGTGGTGGTCTGTCAAAGGGATCTCCGACCGGTAATCAAAATCTAAAGATAATCAGTGTCTATGTTTGACATTTATGACCACATCTGACATACATATTTAAGTTTTTAGAACAAGCGTGTGATAAATGACTTACTGCTGGAAACGGCTGACTTTTTGATTCCAGCCTCCTGTGAGCCGGCGGGCTGCTGTGAAGCTGTGAGCGGAGGTGGGGGGTGGACTATAATTAGTCAACAATTAAAAACACATTATTTTGTATTTGCAGACTAACTGTTATGTTGTGGTTTTAGAACGGAAGAAGGGGATCTCGGATGCCCCTCCAGGACAGACCAGCTGTCTGTGGAGGACTCTGAAGATGTGTGGATATTCGTGGTGTTGGTGTCGGGTTTCCTGCCGATCGGCCTTGGAGGCTTCCTGTCTTCCCGGAAAATTAACGAGCTGTAGAGGAATATTGGCCTGATCCCCAAACTCAGAGATGGCTTGCACCGCGCTGTGAATTCACAGACTCACATAATTGTCGAGATGAATCATAAGCTTGGAACTTTGGCCGAGATTCATTCATTGGCACAGAAGATGGATGCCATGAAGGATAGAGTGGACGAATCAGCACGGATTGGGATAGTTTAATGGCCATTATTGGGATTTTGAGAGATTGAGGACCAACAAACTGTAAGACCGATAGGAAATTATCTGTCTGGCCCCGAAACGATTTCTAATCGGAATCTGGCGCCCTAGAATCTGCAAGGCTACAACAAAAACTCCCCCCTCAGATGATATGTGGAATGTGCCGTCGCTATGGACACTCAACTCTGTCTCCTATGCCAGTATACTATAGTAAGTTTAGAATGACCTGTAAAAGAATTTAAAAACACATACTATAGTATAATGTTTAGAATGACCACAAATAGTTTTAAAATACACACACTATAGTAAAACGTTTAGATTGACCAGAAAAAGTTTTTAAATACACATACTATAGTATGTTTAGAATGACCTGAAATGGTTTTAAAATACACATACTACAGTATAATGTTTAGAACGACCTCACATAGTATTATAATACACATACTATAATATAATGTTTAGACTGACCTGAAATAGTTTTAAAATACACATATTACAGTATGTTTGTCATCCAAGGTACGCTTACGAACAAGATTGTCATCGACATAGATGAGGGTACCTCGCTCTCGAGCATCAGGGCAGGCTTTGTCCAAGAAGATGTTGAACTCAGCTGGTGAGTTGGAATAACCAAAAGGACACCGAGTTAAGGTGTACTGGCAGTTGGCAAAGGAGAAGGCTAGTTTGTGTTGGTCCGATACATGGGCAGGAATTGTCCAGAATCCACACGCAATGTCAAGGGTGGAGAAATATTTAGCGTATTTCACTTTTGGGAGTTCTTGTTCCAGGCGTGCCATCGGCTACCTAGATGAGGGAACCTGTTTGTTGAGTTGCCTGTAGTCAATGGTTAGTTGCCACTTACCATTAGTCTTCTTTACTGGCCACAATGGAGCCGAGTAGGTGTTGTTGCAGGGTAGGATGATCCCTTTAGCCAAGAGGCTTTCCAATGATTTCCGGGACTGGCCCGTTTGATGCCAGGGGAATCTTGTATGGATGCACAAAAGTCGGCGCAGCATGTACCAGTGTAGGAATCCTGACCTCATGGATAGTGGTTAGACCACAGTCCAGGGAGTCGAGTGAAAGAAAGTCTTTGTATTTTAACAAAAGTTGTCATAGTTTGTCTCGCTCAACATCGTTGGAAAGAGCATCTGCTTGGTCCACGACCTGTTCAATCTGAGAGAAAACATCAGAGGGAGTCTCTGATGGCTTTGAGCTCGGCAGTAAGCATGCAGTTCCCCCATGCTCAGAATCACCTACCGCAAGGCAGCGTGAGCCGGGGAAAGAAGGTGGAGTGAAGGGCAGAGGTCTTCTAACACCTGCCTTCAGTTCCCCTTCTCCAATATCGATAAAAGCATCAAAGCACTTCAAAACATTGATGCCAATGAGCAAAGGCATGGGTCCATTCTCACAGATATACACAGGGTGTGTCAAGCTCATGGGATTGATCAAGAATTGGAGCAGTCTTAGAAGAGCACTGTAGAATCAGAGAAAACATGGATAGTTAATGCACAGGGAATCAGTTCTGGAGGACGTACGCCTCCCCCTACATCCAAGCAGACGCAGTCGAAAACAGACTTCCTCATGATTGTAAAATCTGAACCCGTATCTAAAAGTGCGTTGCAGGGATGCCCCTGTTGCAATATGACAAATACTGTGGGCTTGCCACCCTGTAGCAGGAGAGGTCCCAACAATAGTTCGTCAGGTTTGACGCCAGGGGGCGCCGGGCCACTATCCGTGGAGGTTGCACTTATCATCAATGTGGATGGAGCGATATGGGACATGTGTGTTTCCTGTAGTTCAGAGCCAATCAGTACATTCGGTTGCAGTGTTTCCATCTTATCTGGAGGCAAATTAACGGAGCACAGGGGTTGAGCCCCTCCCACCTGGGAGTCATCTCCAATGGCTTGGACTTTTGTGACTTCCTGTTGCAGATTGAAAAGTTGCATCTGCATGTTTTTCATTTCAGCAAGCTGCATATAGCTGGGTCTGCGTTTCAAATTTCCACTGGCAAAATAGCATTTGCATTTGAAGTTGAAATTCATTCTCCATCTGTAGAATGAGAGAAGTCAAATGATTATTTGCTCTAAAGCCATTGTATAGAAGCAACAGGTCCTTTAATTTGTTGAAAAATTAATGGAAGCTGAATAGGAAACCCCTACACATACTATAGTATAATGTTTAGAATTACCTGAAATAGCATTAAAATACACACACTATAGTGTAATGTTTAGAATGACCTGAAATAGTATTAAAATACACAAACTATAGTATATTGTTTCGAATTACCTGAAATTGCATTAAAATACACATACTATAGTAGAATGTTCAGAATGACCTCACATAGCATTAAAATACACACACTATAGTATATTGTTTAGAATTACCTGAAATAGCATTAAAATACACATACTATAGCATAATGTTTAGAATGACCGGATATAGTACTAAAATACACATACTATATAGTATAATGGTTAGAATGACCTGAAAAAGTATTAAAATACACACACTATAGTATATTGTTTAGAATTACCTGAAATAGCATTAAAATACACATACTTTAGTACAATGTTTAGAATGACCAGATATAGTACAAAAATACACATACTATAGTGGCTCTTGGAGGGTGCAGACGCTTTTCTTCTCCTCTCCTCCATGTCTTATCCTCAAGGCCTTTGTCTGTCCGTGTGTGCTGGGTGCACGGCTGCTTCTGCATTTTTTATGGCAACTGAAATTCACTTAAATGGATCTCGTCAGTTGGTCACTCAACGCGGTTGATGACATTTTTTCAACGATGACAACGGAAGAAGGGGCTCTCGGATGCCCCTCCAGGACAGACCAGCTGTCTGTGGAGGACTCTGAAGATGTGTGGATATTCGTGGTGTTGGTGTCGGCTTTCCTGCCGATCGGCCTTGGAGGCTTCCTGTCTTCCAGGAAAATTAACGAGCTGTATAGAAATATTGGCCTGATCCCCGAACTCAGAGATGGCTTGCACCACGCTGTGAATTCACAGACTCACATAATTGTCGAGATGAATCATAAGCTTGGAACTTTGGCCGAGATTCATTCATTGGCACGGAAGATGGATGCCATGAAGGATAGAGTGGACGAATCAGCACAGATTGGGATAGTTTAATGTCCATTATTGGGATTTTGAGAGATTGAGGACCAACAAACTGTAAGACAGAGAGGAAATTATCTGTCTGGTCCCAAAACAATTTCTAATCGGAATCTGGCGCCCTAGAGTCTGCAAGGCTACAACAAAAACTCCCCCCTCAGATGATATGTGGAATGTGCCGTCGCTATGGACACTCAACTCTGTCTCCTATGCCAGTATACTATAGTAAGTTTAGAATGACCTGTAAAAGAATTTAAAAACACATACTATAGTATAATGTTTAGAATGACCACAAATAGTTTTAAAATACACACACTATAGTAAAACGTTTAGATTGACCAGAAAAAGTTTTTAAATACACATACTATAGTATGTTTAGAATGACCTGAAATGGTTTTAAAATACACATACTACAGTATAATGTTTAGAACGACCTCACATAGTATTATAATACACATACTATAATATAATGTTTAGACTGACCTGAAATAGTTTTAAAATACACATATTACAGTATGTTTGTCATCCAAGGTACGCTTACGAACAAGATTGTCATCGAACTAGATGAGTGTACCTCGCTCTCGAGCATCAGGGCAGGCTTTGTCCAAGAAGATGTTGAACTCAGCTGGTGAGTTGGAATAACCAAAAGGACACCGAGTTAAGGTGTACTGGCAGTTGGCAAAGGAGAGGGCTAGTTTGTGTTGGTCCGATTTATATACAAGAATTGCCCAGAATCCAGACGCAATGTCAAGGGTGGAGAAGTATTTAGTGTATTTCACTTTTGGGAGCTCTTGTTCCAGGCGCGCTATCGGCTACCTAGAAGAGGGAACATGTTTGTTGAGTTGCCTGTAGTCAATGGTTAGTCGCCACTTACCATTAGGCTTCTTTACTGGCCACAATGGAGCCGAGTAGGTGCTGTTTCAGGTTTGGATGATCCCTTTAGCCAAGAGGCTTTCCAATGATTTCCTGGACTGGCCTGTTGGATGCCAGGGGAATCTTGGATGGACCCACAAAATCGGCGCAGCATGTAGCAGTGTAGGAATCCTGACGTCATGGATAGTGGTTAGACCACAGACCAGGGAGTCGAGTGAAAGAAAATCTTTGTATTTTAACAAAAGTTGTCATAGTTTGTCTCGCTCGACATCGTTGGTAAGAGCATCTGCTTGGTCCACGACCTGTTCAATCTGAGAGGAAACATCAGAGGGAGTCTCTGATGGCTTTGAGCACGGCAGTGAGCATGCGGTTCCCCCATGCTCAGAATCACCTACCGCAAGGCAGCGTGAGTCAGGGAAAGAAGGTGGAGTGAAGGGCAGAGGTCTTCTAACACCTGCCTTCAGTTCCCCTTCTCCAATATCGATAAAAGCATCAAAGCACTTCAAAACATTGATGCCAATGAGCAAAGGCATGGGTCCATTCTCACAGATATACACAGGGTGTGTCAAGCTCATGGGATTGATCATGAATTGGAGCAGTCTTAGAAGAGCACTGTAGAATCAGAGAAAACATGGATAGTTAATGCACAGGGAATCAGTTCTGGAGGACGTACGCCTCCCCCTACATCCAAGCAGACGCAGTCGAAAACAGACTTCCTCATGATTGTAAAATCTGAACCCGTATCCAAAAGTGCGTTGCAGGGATGCCCCTGTTGCAATATGACAAATACTGTGGGCTTGCCACCCTGTAGCAGGAGAGGTCCCAACAATAGTTCGTCAGGTTCGACGCCAGGGGGCGCCGGGCCACTATCCGTGGAGGTTGCACTTATCATCAATGTGGATGGAGCGATATGGGACATGTGTGTTTCCTGTAGTTCAGAGCCAATCAGTACATTCGGTTGCAGTGTTTCCATCTTATCTGGAGGCAAATTAACGGAGCACAGGGGTTGAGCCCCTCCCACCTGGGAGTCATCTCCAATGGCTTGGACTTTTGTGACTTCCTGTTGCAGATTGAAAAGTTGCATCTGCATGTTTTTCATTTCAGCAAGCTGCATATAGCTGGGTCTGCATTTCAAATTTCCACTGGCAAAATAGCATTTGCATTTGAAGTTGAAATTCATTCTCCATCTGTAGAATGAGAGAAGTCAAATGATTATTTGCTCTAAAGCCATTGTATAGAAGCAACAGGTCCTTTAATTTGTTGAAAAATTAATGGAAGCTGAATAGGAAACCCCTACACATACTATAGTATAATGTTTAGAATTACCTGAAATAGCATTAAAATACACACACTATAGTGTAATGTTTAGAATGACCTGAAATAGTATTAAAATACACAAACTATAGTATATTGTTTCGAATTACCTGAAATTGCATTAAAATACACATACTATAGTAGAATGTTCAGAATGACCTCACATAGCATTAAAATACACACACTATAGTATATTGTTTAGAATTACCTGAAATAGCATTAAAATACACATACTATAGTATAATGTTTAGAATGACCAGATATAGTACTAAAATACACATACTATATAGTATAATGGTTAGAATGACCTGAAAAAGTATTAAAATACACACACTATAGTATATTGTTTAGAATTACCTGAAATAGCATTAAAATACACATACTTTAGTACAATGTTTAGAATGACCAGATATAGTACAAAAATACACATACTATAGTGGCTCTTGGAGGGTGCAGACGCTTTTCTTCTCCTCTCCTCCATGTCTTATCCTCAAGGCCTTTGTCTGTCCGTGTGTGCTGGGTGCACGGCTGCTTCTGCATTTTTTATGGCAACTGAAATTCACTTAAATGGATCTCGTCAGTTGGTCACTCAACGCGGTTGATGAAATTTTTTCAACGATGACAACGGGAGAAGGGGCTCTCGGATGCCCCTCCAGGACAGACCAGCTGTCTGTGGAGGACTCTGAAGATGTGTGGATATTCGTGGTGTTGGTGTCGGCTTTCCTGCCGATCGGCCTTGGAGGCTTCCTGTCTTCCAGGAAAATTAACGAGCTGTATAGAAATATTGGCCTGATCCCCGAACTCAGAGATGGCTTGCACCACGCTGTGAATTCACAGACTCACATAATTGTCGAGATGAATCATAAGCTTGGAACTTTGGCCGAGATTCATTCATTGGCACGGAAGATGGATGCCATGAAGAATAGAGTGGACGAATCAGCACAGATTGGGATAGTTTAATGTCCATTATTGGGATTTTGAGAGATTGAGGACCAACAAACTGTAAGACAGAGAGGAAATTATCTGTCTGGTCCCAAAACAATTTCTAATCGGAATCTGGCGCCCTAGAGTCTGAAAGCCTACAACAAAAACTGCCCCCTCAGATGATATGTGGAATGTGCCGTCGCTATGGACACTCAACTCTGTCTCCTATCCCAGTATACTATAGTAAGTTTAGAATGACCTGTAAAAGAATTTAAATACACATACTATAGTATAATATTTTGAATGACCAAAAATAGTTTTAAAATACACATACTGTAGTAAAACGTTTAGATTGACCAGAACAAGTTTTTAAATACACATACTATAGTTTGTTTAGAATGACCTGAAATGGTTTTAAAATACACATACTATAGTATGTTTAGAACGACCTCACATAGTATTATAATACACATTCTATAATATAATGTTTAGACTTACCTGAAATAGTTTTAAAATACACATATTACAGTATGTTTGTCAACCAAGGTACGCTTACGAACAAGATTGTCGTCGACATAGATGAGGGTACCTCGCTCTCGAGCATCAGGGCAGGCTTTGTCCAAGAAGATGTTGAACTCAGCTGGTGAGTTGGAATAACCAAAAGGACACCGAGTTAAGGTGTACTGGCAGTTGGCAAAGGAGAGGGCTAGTTTGTGTTGGTCCGATTTATATACAAGAATTGCCCAGAATCCAGACGCAATGTCAAGGGTGGAGAAGTATTTAGTGTATTTCACTTTTGGGAGTTCTTGTTCCAGGCGTGCCATCGGCTACCTAGAAGAGGGAACCTGTTTGTTGAGTTGCCTGTAGTCAATGGTTAGTCGCCACTTACCATTAGGCTTCTTTACTGGCCACAATGGAGCCGAGTAGGTGCTGTTTCAGGTTCGGATGATCCCTTTAGCCAAGAGGCTTTCCAATGATTTCCTGGACTGGCCTGTTGGATGCCAGGGGAATCTTGTATGGACCCACAAAATCGGCGCAGCATGTAGCAGTGTAGGAATCCTGACGTCATGGATAGTGGTTAGACCACAGACCAGGGAGTCGAGTGAGAGAAAATCTTTGTATTTTAACAAAAGTTGTCATAGTTTGTCTCGCTCGACATCGTTGGTAAGAGCATCTGCTTGGTCCACGACCTGTTCAATCTGAGAGGAAACATCAGAGGGAGTCTCTGATGGCTTTGAGCACGGCAGTGAGCATGCGGTTCCCCCATGCTCAGAATCACCTACCGCAAGGCAGCGTGAGTCAGGGAAAGAAGGTGGAGTGAAGGGCAGAGGTCTTCTAACACCTGCCTTCAGTTCCCCTTCTCCATTATCGATAAAAGCATCAAAGCACTTCAAAACATCGATGCCAATGAGCAAAGGCATGGTTCCACTCTCACAGATGTACACGGGGTGTGTCAAGCTCATGGGACCGATCGTGAATTGGAGCAGTCTTAGAAGAGCACTGTAGAATCAGAGAAAACATGGATAGTTAATGCACAGGGAATCAGTTCTGGAGGACGTACGCCTCCCCCTACACCAGAAAGCAGACGCAGTCGAAAACAGACTTCCTCATGATTGTAAAATCTGAACCCGTATCTAAAAGTGCGTTGCAGGGATGCCCCTGTTGCAATATGACAGATACTGTGGGCTTACCACCCTGTAGCAGGAGAGGTCCCAACAGTAGTTCGTCAGGCTCGACGCCAGGGGGCGCCGGGCCACTATCCGTGGAGGTTGCACTTATCATCACTGTGGATGGAGCGATATGGGACATGTGTGTTTCCTGTAGTTCAGAGCCAATCAGTACCTCCGGTTGCAGCGTTTCCACCTTATCTGGAGGCAAATTAACGGAGCACAGGGTTTGAGCCCCTCCCACCTGGGAGTCATCTCCAATGGCTTGGACTTTTGTGACTTCCTGTTGCAGATTGAAAAGTTGCATCTGCATGTTTTTCATTTCAGCAAGCTGCATATAGCTGGGTCTGCGTTTCAAATTTCCACTGACAAAATAGCATTTGCATTTGAAGTTGAAATTCATTTTCCATCTGTAGAATGAGAGAAGTCAAATGATTATTTGCTCTAAAGCCATTGTATAGAAGCAACAGGTCCTTTAATTTGTTGAAAAATTAATGGAAGCTGAATAGGAACCCCTACACATACTAGAGTATAATGTTTAGAATTACCTGAAATAGCATTAAAATACACACACTATAGTGTAATGTTTAGAATGACCTGAAATAGTACTAAAATACACAAACTATAGTATATTGTTTCGAATTGCCTGAAATTGCATTAAAATACACATACTATAGTAGAATGTTCAGAATGACCTCACATAGCATTAAAATACACACACTATAGTATATTGTTTAGAATTACCTGAAATAGCATTACAATACACATACTATAGTATAATGTTTAGAATGACCTGAAATAGTATTGAAATACACATACTATATAGTATAATGGTTAGAATGACCTGAAAAAGTATTAAAATACACACACTATAGTATATTGTTTTGAATTACCTGAAATAGCATTAAAATACCCATACTATAGTATAATGTTTAGAATGACCAGATATAGTACTAAAATACACATACTATAGTGGCTCCTGGAGGGTGCAGATGCTTTTCTTCTCCTCTCCTCCATGTCTTATCCTCAAGTCCTTTGTTTGTCCGTGTGTGCTGGGTGCACGGCTGCTTCTGCATTTTTTATGGCAACTGAAATTCACTTAAATGGATCTCGTCAGTTGTTCACTCAACGCGGTTGATGAAATTTTTTCAACAATGACAACGGGAGAAGGGGCTCTCGGATGCCCCTCCGGGACAGACCAGCTGTCTGTGGAGGACTCTGAAGATGTGTGGATATTCGTGGTGTTGGTGTCGGGTTTCCTGCCGATCGGCCTTGGAGGCTTCCTGTCTTCCCGGAAAATTAACGAGCTGTAGAGAAATATTGGCCTGATCCCCGAACTCAGAGATGGCTTGCACCGCGCTGTGAATTCACAGACTCACATAATTGTCGAGATGAATCATAAGCTTGGAACTTTGGCCGAGATTCATTCATTGGCACAGAAGATGGATGCCATGAAGGATAGAGTGGACGAATCAGCACAGATTGGGATAGTTTAATGTCCATTATTGGGATTTTGAGAGATTGAGGACCAACAAACTGTAAGACAGAGAGGAAATTATCTGTCTGGTCCCAAAACAATTTCTAATCGGAATCTGGCGCCCTAGAGTCTGCAAGGCTACAACAAAAACTCCCCCCTCAGATGATATGTGGAATGTTCCGTCGCTATGGACACTCAACTCTGTCTCCTATCCCAGTATGCTATAGTAAGTTTAGAATGACCTGTAAAAGAATTTAAATACACATACTATAGTATAATATTTTGAATGACCACAGATAGTTTTAAAATACACATACTGTAGTAAAACGTTTAGATTGACCAGAACAAGTTTTTAAATACACATACTATAGTTTGTTTAGAATGACCTGAAATGGTTTTAAAATACACATACTATAGTATAATGTTTAGAACGACCTCACATAGTATTATAATACACATTCTATAATATAATGTTTAGACTTGCCTGAAATAGTTTTAAAATACACATATTACAGTATGTTTGTCATCCAAGGTACGCTTACGAACAAGATTGTCGTCGACATAGATGAGGGTACCTCGCTCTTGAGCATCAGGGCAGGCATTGTCCAAGAAGATGTTGAACTCAGCTGGTGAGTTGGAATAACAAAAAGGACATCGAGTTAAGGTGTACTGGCAGTTGGCAAAGGAGAGGGCTAGTTTGTGTTGGTCCGATTTATATACAAGAATTGCCCAGAATCCAGACGCAATGTCAAGGGTGGAGAAGTATTTAGTGTATTTCACTTTTGGGAATTCTTGTTCCAGGCGCGACATCGGCTACCTAGAAGAGGGAACCTGTTTGTTGAGTTGCCTGTAGTCAATGGTTAGTCGCCACTTACCATTAGGCTTCTTTACTGGCCACAATGGAGCCGAGTAGGTGCTGTTTCAGGTTTGGATGATCCCTTTTGCCAAGAGGCTTTCCAATGATTTCCTGGACTGGTCCGTTGGATGCCAGGGGAATCTTGTATGAACCCACAAAAGTCGGCGCAGCATGTACCAGTGTAGGAATCCTGACCTCATGGATAGTGGTTAGACCACAGACCAGGGAGTCGAGTGAAAGAAAATCTTTGTATTTTAACAAAAGTTGTCATAGTTTGTCTCGCTCGACATCGTTGGTAAGAGCATCTGCTTGGTCCACGACCTGTTCAATCTGAGAGGAAACATCAGAGGGAGTCTCTGATGGCTTTGAGCACGGCAGTGAGCATGCGGTTCCCCCATGCTCAGAATCACCTACCGCAAGAAAGCGTGAATCGGGGAAAGAAGGTGGAGTGAATGGCAGAGGTCTTCTAACACCTGCCTTCAGTTCCCCTTCTCCAATATCGATAAAAGCATCAAAGCACTTCAAAACATTGATGCGAATGAGCAAAGGCATGGTTCCACTCTCACAGATGTACACGGGGTGTGTCAAGCTCATAGGACCGAACGTGAATTGGAGCAGTCTTAGAAGAGCACTGTAGAATCAGAGAAAACATGGATAGTTAATGCACAGGGAATCAGTTCTGGAGGACGTACGCCTCCCCCTACATCCAAGCAGACGCAGTCGAAAACAGACTTCCTCATGATTGTAAAATCTGAACCCGTATCTAAAAGTGCGTTGCAGGGATGCCCCTGTTGCAATATGACAGATACTGTGGGCTTACCACCCTGTAGCAGGAGAGGTCACAACAGTAGTTCGTCAGGCTCGACGCCAGGGGGCGCCGGGCCACTATCCGTGGAGGTTGCACTTATCATCAATGTGGATGGAGCGATATGGGACATGTTGTGTGTTTCCTGTAGTTCAGAGCCAATCAGTACCTCCGGTTGCAGCGTTTCCATCTTATCTGGAGGCAAATTAACGGAGCACAGGTTTTGACCCCCTCCCACCTGGGAGTCATCTCCAATGGCTTGGACTTTTGTGACTTCCTGTTGCAGATTGAAAAGTTGCATCTGCATGTTTTTCATTTCAGCAAGCTGCATATAGCTGGGTCTGCGTTTCAAATTTCCACTGGCAAAATAGCATTTGCATTTGAAATTCATTTTCCATCTGTAGAATGAGAGAGGTCAAATGATTATTTGCTCTAAAGCCATTGTATAGAAGCAACAGGTCCTTTAATTTGTTGAAAAATTAATGGAAGCTGAATAGGAAACCCCTACACATACTATAGTATAATGTTTAGAATTACCTGAAATAGCATTAAAATACACACACTATAGTGTAATGTTTAGAATGACCTGAAATAGTATTAAAATACACAAACTATAATATATTGTTTCGAATGACCTGAAATTGCATTAAAATACACATACTATAGTAGAATGTTCAGAATTACCTCACATAGCATTAAAATACACACACTATAGTACATTGTTTAGAATTACCTGAAATAGCATTACAATACACATACTATAGTATAATGTTTAGAATGACCTGAAATAGTATTGAAATACACATACTATATAGTATAATGGTTAGAATGACCTGAAAAAGTATTAAAATACACACACTATAGTATATTGTTTTGAATTACCTGAAATAGCATTAAAATACACATACTATAGTATAATGTTTAGAATGACCAGATATAGTACTAAAATACACATACTATAGTGGCTCCTGGAGGGTGCAGATGCTTTTCTTCTCCTCTCCTCCATGTCTTATCCTCAAGTCCTTTGTCTGTCCGTGTGTGCTGGGTGCACGGCTGCTTCTGCATTTTTTATGGCAACTGAAATTCACTTAAATGGATCTCGTCAGTTGGTCACTCAACGCGGTTGATGACATTTTTTCAACAATGACAACGGGAGAAGGGGCTCTCGGATGCCCCTCCGGGACAGACCAGCTGTCTGTGGAGGACTCTGAAGATGTGTAGATATTCGTGGTGTTGGTGTCGGGGTTTCCTGCCGATCGGCCTTGGAGGCTTCCTGTCTTCCCGGAAAATTAACGAGCTGTAGAGAAATATTGGCCTGATCCCCGAACTCAGAGATGGCTTGCACCGCGCTGTGAATTCACAGACTCACATAATTGTCGAGATGAATCATAAGCTTGGAACTTTGGCCGAGATTCATTCATTGGCACAGAAGATGGATGCCATGAAGGATAGAGTGGACGAATAAGCACAGATTGGGATAGTTTAATGTCCATTATTGGGATTTTGAGAGATTGAGGACCAACAAACTGTAAGACAGAGAGGAAATTATCTGTCTGGTCCCAAAACAATTTCTAATCGGAATCTGGCGCCCTAGAGTCTGCAAGGCTACAACAAAAACTCCCCCCTCAGATGATATGTGGAATGTTCAGTCGCTATGGACACTCAACTCTGTCTCCTATCCCAGTATGCTATAGTAAGTTTAGAATGACCTGTAAAAGAATTTAAATACACATACTATAGTATAATATTTTGAATGACCACAGATAGTTTTAAAATACACATACTGTAGTAAAACGTTAAGATTGACCAGAACAAGTTTTTAAATACACATACTATAGTTTGTTTAGAATGACCTGAAATGGTTTTAAAATACACATACTATAGTATAATGTTTAGAATGACCTCACATAGTATTATATTACACATTCTATAATATAATGTTTAGACTTACCTGAAATAGTTTTAAAATACACATATTACAGTATGTTTGTCATCCAAGGTACGCTTACGAACAAGATTGTCGTCAACATAGATGAGGGTACCTCGCTCTTGAGCATCAGGGCAGGCATTGTCCAAGAAGATGTTGAACTCAGCTGGTGAGTTGGAATAACAAAAAGGACATCGAGTTAAGGTGTACTGGCAGTTGGCAAAGGAGAGGGCTAGTTTGTGTTGGTCCGATTTATATACAAGAATTGCCCAGAATCCAGACGCAATGTCAAGGGTGGAGAATTATTTAGTGTATTTCACTTTTGGGAATTCTTGTTCCAGGCGCGCCATCGGCTACCTAGAAGAGGGAACCTGTTTGTTGAGTTGCCTGTAGTCAATGGTTAGTCGCCACTTACCATTAGGCTTCTTTACTGGCAACAATGGAGCCAAGTAGGTGCTGTTTCAGGTTTGGATGATCCCTTTTGCCAAGAGGCTTTCCAATGATTTCCTGGACTGGTCCGTTGGATGCCAGGGGAATCTTGTATGAACCCACAAAAGTCGGCGCAGCATGTACCAGTGTAGGAATCCTGACCTCATGGATAGTGGTTAGACCACAGACCAGGGAGTCGAGTGAAAGAAAATCTTTGTATTTTAACAAAAGTTGTCATAGTTTGTCTCGCTCAACATCGTTGGTAAGAGCATCTGCTTGGTCCACGACCTGTTCAATCTGAGAGGAAACATCAGAGGGAGTCTCTGATGGCTTTGAGCACGGCAGTGAGCATGCGGTTCCCCCATGCTCAGAATCACCTACCGCAAGAAAGCGTGAATCGGGGAAAGAAGGTGGAGTGAAGGGCAGAGGTCTTCTAACACCTGCCTTCAGTTCCCCTTCTCCAATATCGATAAATGCATCAAAGCACTTCAAAACATCGATGCCAATGAGCAAAGGCATGGTTCCACTCTCACAGATGTACACGGGGTGTGTCAAGCTCATGGGACCGATCGTGAATTGGAGCAGTCTTAGAAGAGCACTGTAGAATCAGAGAAAACATGGATAGTTAATGCACAGGGAATCAGTTCTGGAGGACGTACGCCTCCCCCTACATCCAAGCAGACGCAGTCGAAAACAGACTTCCTCATGATTGTAAAATCTGAACCCGTATCTAAAAGTGCGTTGCAGGGATGCCCCTGTTGCAATATGACAGATACTGTGGGCTTACCACCCTGTAGCAGGAGAGGTCCCAACAGTAGTTCATCAAGCTTGACGCCAGGGGGCGCCGGGCCACTATCCGTGGAGGTTGCACTTATCATCAACTTGGATGGAGCGATATGGGACATGTTGTGTGTTTCCTGTAGTTCAGAGCCAATCAGTACCTCCGGTTGCAGCGTTTCCATCTTATCTGGAGGCAAATTAACGGAGCACAGGTTTTGAGCCCCTCCCACCTGGGAGTCATCTCCAATGGCTTGGACTTTTGTGACTTCCTGTTGCAGATTGAAAAGTTGCATCTGCATGTTTTTCATTTCAGCAAGCTGCATATAGCTGGGTCTGCGTTTCAAATTTCCACTGGCAAAATAGCATTTGCATTTGAAGTTGAAATTCATTTTCCATCTGTAGAATGAGAGAGGTCAAATGACTATTTGCTCTAAAGCCATTGTATAGAAGCAACAGGTCCTTTAATTTGTTGAAAATTTAATGGAAGCTGAATAGGAACCCCTACACATACTAGAGTAAAATGTTTAAAATTACCTGAAATAGCATTAAAATACACACACTATAGTGTAATGTTTAGAATGACCTGAAATAGTATTAAAATACACAAACTATAATATATTGTTTCGAATGACCTGAAATAGCATTAAAATACACATACTATAGTAGAATGTTCAGAATGACCTCACATAGCATTAAAATACACACACTATAGTATATTGTTTAGAATTACCTGAAATAGCATTACAATACACATACTATAGTATAATGTTTAGAATGACCTGACATAGTATTGAAATACACATACTATATAGTATAATGGCTAGAATGACCTGAAAAAGTATTAAAATACACACACTATAGTATATTGTTTTGAATTACCTGAAATAGCATTAAAATACACATACTATAGTATAATGTTTAGAATGACCAGATATAGTACTAAAATGCACATACTATAGTGGCTCCTGGAGGGTGCAGATGCTTTTCTTCTCCTCTCCTCCATGTCTTATCCTCAAGTCCTTTGTCTGTCCGTGTGTGCTGGGTGCACGGCTGCTTCTGCATTTTTTATGGCAACTGAAATTCACTTAAATGGATCTCGTCAGTTGGTCACTCAACGCAGTTGATGAAATTTTTTCAACAATGACAACGGGAGAAGGGGCTCTCGGATGCCCCTCCGGGACAGACCAGCTGTCTGTGGAGGACTCTGAAGATGTGTGGATATTCGTGGTGTTGGTGTCGGGTTTCCTGCCGATCGGCCTTGGAGGCTTCCTGTCTTCCCGGAAAATTAACGAGCTGTAGAGAAATATTGGCCTGATCCCCGAACTCAGAGATGGCTTGCACCGCGCTGTGAATTCACAGACTCACATAATTGTCGAGATGAATCATAAGCTTGGAACTTTGGCCGAGATTCATTCATTGGCACAGAAGATGGATGCCATGAAGGATAGAGTGGACGAATAAGCACAGATTGGGATAGTTTAATGTCCATTATTGGGATTTTGAGAGATTGAGGACCAACAAACTGTAAGACAGAGAGGAAATTATCTGTCGGGTCCCAAAACAATTTCTAATCGGAATCTGGCGCCCTAGAGTCTGCAAGGCTACAACAAAAACTCCCCTCTCAGATGATATGTGGAATGTTCCGTCGCTATGGACACTCAACTCTGTCTCCTATCCCAGTATGCTATAGTAAGTTTAGAATGACCTGTAAAAGAATTTAAATACACATACTATAGTATAATATTTTGAATGACCACAGATAGTTTTAAAATACACATACTGTAGTAAAACTTTTAGATTGACCAGAACAAGTTTTTAAATACACATACTATAGTTTGTTTAGAATGACCTGAAATGGTTTTAAAATACACATACTATAGTATAATGTTTAGAATGACCTCACATAGTATTATATTACACATTCTATAATATAATGTTTAGACTTACCTGAAATAGATTTAAAATACACATATTACAGTATGTTTGTCATCCAAGGTACGCTTACGAACAAGATTGTCGTCGACATAGATGAGGGTACCTCGCTCTTGAGCATCAGGGCAGGCATTGTCCAAGAAGATGTTGAACTCAGCTGGTGAGTTGGAATAACAAAAAGGACATCGAGTTAAGGTGTACTGGCAGTTGGCAAAGGAGAGGGCTAGTTTGTGTTGGTCCGATTTATATACAAGAATTGCCCAGAATCCAGACGCAATGTCAAGGGTGGAGAAGTATTTAGTGTATTTCACTTTTGGGAATTCTTGTTCCAGGCGCGACATCGGCTACCTAGAAGAGGGAACCTGTTTGTTGAGTTGCCTGTAGTCAATGGTTAGTCGCCACTTACCATTAGGCTTCTTTACTGGCCACAATGGAGCCGAGTAGGTGCTGTTTCAGGTTTGGATGATCCCTTTTGCCAAGAGGCTTTCCAATGATTTCCTGGACTGGTCCGTTGGATGCCAGGGGAATCTTGTATGAACCCACAAAAGTCGGCGCAGCATGTACCAGTGTAGGAATCCTGACCTCATGGATAGTGGTTAGACCACAGACCAGGGAGTCGAGTGAAAGAAAATCTTTGTATTTTAACAAAAGTTGTCATAGTTTGTCTCGCTCAACATCGTTGGTAAGAGCATCTGCTTGGTCCACGACCTGTTCAATCTGAGAGGAAACATCAGAGGGAGTCTCTGATGGATTTGAGCACGGCAGTGAGCATGCAGTTCCCCCATGCTCAGAATCACCTACCGCAAGAAAGCGTGAATCGGGGAAAGAAGGTGGAGTGAACGGCAGAGGTCTTCTAACACCTGCCTTCAGTTCCCCTTCTCCAATATCGATAAAAGCATCAAAGCACTTCAAAACATCGATGCCAATGAGCAAAGGCATGGTTCCACTCTCACAGATGTACACGGGGTGTGTCAAGCTCATGGGACCGATCGTGAATTGGAGCAGTCTTAGAAGAGCACTGTAGAATCAGAGAAAACATGGATAGTTAATGCACAGGGAATCAGTTCTGGAGGACGTACGCCTCCCCCTACATCCAAGCAGACGCAGTCGAAAACAGACTTCCTCATGATTGTAAAATCTGAACCCGTATCTAAAAGTGCGTTGCAGGGATGCCCCTGTTGCAATATGACAGATACTGTGGGCTTACCACCCTGTAGCAGGAGAGGTCACAACAGTAGTTCGTCAGGCTCGACGCCAGGGGGCGCCGGGCCACTATCCGTGGAGGTTGCACTTATCATCAATGTGGATGGAGCGATATGGGACATGTTGTGTGTTTCCTGTAGTTCAGAGCCAATCAGTACCTCCGGTTGCAGCGTTTCCATCTTATCTGGAGGCAAATTAACGGAGCACAGGTTTTGACCCCCTCCCACCTGGGAGTCATCTCCAATGGCTTGGACTTTTGTGACTTCCTGTTGCAGATTGAAAAGTTGCATCTGCATGTTTTTCATTTCAGCAAGCTGCATATAGCTGGGTCTGCGTTTCAAATTTCCACTGGCAAAATAGCATTTGCATTTGAAATTCATTTTCCATCTGTAGAATGAGAGAGGTCAAATGATTATTTGCTCTAAAGCCATTGTATAGAAGCAACAGGTCCTTTAATTTGTTGAAAAATTAATGGAAGCTGAATAGGAAACCCCTACACATACTATAGTATAATGTTTAGAATTACCTGAAATAGCATTAAAATACACACACTATAGTGTAATGTTTAGAATGACCTGAAATAGTATTAAAATACACAAACTATAATATATTGTTTCGAATGACCTGAAATTGCATTAAAATACACATACTATAGTAGAATGTTCAGAATTACCTCACATAGCATTAAAATACACACACTATAGTACATTGTTTAGAATTACCTGAAATAGCATTACAATACACATACTATAGTATAATGTTTAGAATGACCTGAAATAGTATTGAAATACACATACTATATAGTATAATGGTTAGAATGACCTGAAAAAGTATTAAAATACACACACTATAGTATATTGTTTTGAATTACCTGAAATAGCATTAAAATACACATACTATAGTATAATGTTTAGAATGACCAGATATAATACTAAAATACAAATACTATAGTGGCTCCTGGAGGGTGCAGATGCTTTTCTTCTCCTCTCCTCCATGTCTTATCCTCAAGTCCTTTGTCTGTCCGTGTGTGCTGGGTGCACGGCTGCTTCTGCATTTTTTATGGCAACTGAAATTCACTTAAATGGATCTCGTCAGTTGGTCACTCAACGCGGTTGATGACATTTTTTCAACAATGACAACGGGAGAAGGGGCTCTCGGATGCCCCTCCGGGACAGACCAGCTGTCTGTGGAGGACTCTGAAGATGTGTGGATATTCGTGGTGTTGGTGTCGGGTTTCCTGCCGATCGGCCTTGGAGGCTTCCTGTCTTCCCGGAAAATTAACGAGCTGTAGAGAAATATTGGCCTGATCCCCGAACTCAGAGATGGCTTGCACCGCGCTGTGAATTCACAGACTCACATAATTGTCGAGATGAATCATAAGCTTGGAACTTTGGCCGAGATTCATTCATTGGCACAGAAGATGGATGCCATGAAGGATAGAGTGGACGAATAAGCACAGATTGGGATAGTTTAATGTCCATTATTGGGATTTTGAGAGATTGAGGACCAACAAACTGTAAGACAGAGAGGAAATTATCTGTCTGGTCCCAAAACAATTTCTAATCGGAATCTGGCGCCCTAGAGTCTGCAAGGCTACAACAAAAACTCCCCCCTCAGATGATATGTGGAATGTTCAGTCGCTATGGACACTCAACTCTGTCTCCTATCCCAGTATGCTATAGTAAGTTTAGAATGACCTGTAAAAGAATTTAAATACACATACTATAGTATAATATTTTGAATGACCACAGATAGTTTTAAAATACACATACTGTAGTAAAACGTTAAGATTGACCAGAACAATTTTTTAAATACACATACTATAGTTTGTTTAGAATGACCTGAAATGGTTTTAAAATACACATACTATAGTATAATGTTTAGAATGACCTCACATAGTATTATATTACACATTCTATAATATAATGTTTAGACTTACCTGAAATAGTTTTAAAATACACATATTACAGTATGTTTGTCATCCAAGGTACGCTTACGAACAAGATTGTCGTCAACATAGATGAGGGTACCTCGCTCTTGAGCATCAGGGCAGGCATTGTCCAAGAAGATGTTGAACTCAGCTGGTGAGTTGGAATAACAAAAAGGACATCGAGTTAAGGTGTACTGGCAGTTGGCAAAGGAGAGGGCTAGTTTGTGTTGGTCCGATTTATATACAAGAATTGCCCAGAATCCAGACGCAATGTCAAGGGTGGAGAATTATTTAGTGTATTTCACTTTTGGGAATTCTTGTTCCAGGCGCGCCATCGGCTACCTAGAAGAGGGAACCTGTTTGTTGAGTTGCCTGTAGTCAATGGTTAGTCGCCACTTACCATTAGGCTTCTTTAGTGGCAACAATGGAGCCAAGTAGGTGCTGTTTCAGGTTTGGATGATCCCTTTTGCCAAGAGGCTTTCCAATGATTTCCTGGACTGGTCCGTTGGATGCCAGGGGAATCTTGTATGAACCCACAAAAGTCGGCGCAGCATGTACCAGTGTAGGAATCCTGACCTCATGGATAGTGGTTAGACCACAGACCAGGGAGTCGAGTGAAAGAAAATCTTTGTATTTTAACAAAAGTTGTCATAGTTTGTCTCGCTCAACATCGTTGGTAAGAGCATCTGCTTGGTCCACGACCTGTTCAATCTGAGAGGAAACATCAGAGGGAGTCTCTGATGGCTTTGAGCACGGCAGTGAGCATGCGGTTCCCCCATGCTCAGAATCACCTACCGCAAGAAAGCGTGAATCGGGGAAAGAAGGTGGAGTGAAGGGCAGAGGTCTTCTAACACCTGCCTTCAGTTCCCCTTCTCCAATATCGATAAAAGCATCAAAGCACTTCAAAACATCGATGCCAATGAGCAAAGGCATGGTTCCACTCTCACAGATGTACACGAGGTGTGTCAAGCTCATGGGACCGATCGTGAATTGGAGCAGTCTTAGAAGAGCACTGTAGAATCAGAGAAAACATGGATAGTTAATGCACAGGGAATCAGTTCTGGAGGACGTACGCCTCCCCCTACATCCAAGCAGACGCAGTCGAAAACAGACTTCCTCATGATTGTAAAATCTGAACCCGTATCTAAAAGTGCGTTGCAGGGATGCCCCTGTTGCAATATGACAGATACTGTGGGCTTACCACCCTGTAGCAGGAGAGGTCCCAACAGTAGTTCATCAAGCTTGACGCCAGGGGGCGCCGGGCCACTATCCGTGGAGGTTGCACTTATCATCAACTTGGATGGAGCGATATGGGACATGTTGTGTGTTTCCTGTAGTTCAGAGCCAATCAGTACCTCCGGTTGCAGCGTTTCCATCTTATCTGGAGGCAAATTAACGGAGCACAGGTTTTGAGCCCCTCCCACCTGGGAGTCATCTCCAATGGCTTGGACTTTTGTGACTTCCTGTTGCAGATTGAAAAGTTGCATCTGCATGTTTTTCATTTCAGCAAGCTGCATATAGCTGGGTCTGCGTTTCAAATTTCCACTGGCAAAATAGCATTTGCATTTGAAGTTGAAATTCATTTTCCATCTGTAGAATGAGAGAGGTCAAATGATTATTTGCTCTAAAGCCATTGTATAGAAGCAACAGGTCCTTTAATTTGTTGAAAATTTAATGGAAGCTGAATAGGAACCCCTACACATACTACAGTAAAATGTTTAAAATTACCTGAAATAGCATTAAAATACACACACTATAGTGTAATGTTTAGAATGACCTGAAATAGTATTAAAATACACAAACTATAATATATTGTTTCGAATGACCTGAAATAGCATTAAAATACACATACTATAGTAGAATGTTCAGAATGACCTCACATAGCATTAAAATACACACACTATAGTATATTGTTTAGAATTACCTGAAATAGCATTACAATACACATACTATAGTATAATGTTTAGAATGACCTGAAATAGTATTGAAATACACATACTATATAGTATAATGGCTAGAATGACCTGAAAAAGTATTAAAATACACACACTATAGTATATTGTTTTGAATTACCTGAAATAGCATTAAAATACACATACTATAGTATAATGTTTAGAATGACCAGATATAGTACTAAAATGCACATACTATAGTGGCTCCTGGAGGGTGCAGATGCTTTTCTTCTCCTCTCCTCCATGTCTTATCCTCAAGTCCTTTGTCTGTCCGTGTGTGCTGGGTGCACGGCTGCTTCTGCATTTTTTATGGCAACTGAAATTCACTTAAATGGATCTCGTCAGTTGGTCACTCAACGCAGTTGATGAAATTTTTTCAACAATGACAACGGGAGAAGGGGCTCTCGGATGCCCCTCCGGGACAGACCAGCTGTCTGTGGAGGACTCTGAAGATGTGTGGATATTCGTGGTGTTGGTGTCGGGTTTCCTGCCGATCGGCCTTGGAGGCTTCCTGTCTTCCCGGAAAATTAACGAGCTGTAGAGAAATATTGGCCTGATCCCCGAACTCAGAGATGGCTTGCACCGCGCTGTGAATTCACAGACTCACATAATTGTCGAGATGAATCATAAGCTTGGAACTTTGGCCGAGATTCATTCATTGGCACAGAAGATGGATGCCATGAAGGATAGAGTGGACGAATAAGCACAGATTGGGATAGTTTAATGTCCATTATTGGGATTTTGAGAGATTGAGGACCAACAAACTGTAAGACAGAGAGGAAATTATCTGTCGGGTCCCAAAACAATTTCTAATCGGAATCTGGCGCCCTAGAGTCTGCAAGGCTACAACAAAAACTCCCCTCTCAGATGATATGTGGAATGTTCCGTCGCTATGGACACTCAACTCTGTCTCCTATCCCAGTATGCTATAGTAAGTTTAGAATGACCTGTAAAAGAATTTAAATACACATACTATAGTATAGTATTTTGAATGACCACAGATAGTTTTAAAATACACATACTGTAGTAAAACTTTTAGATTGACCAGAACAAGTTTTTAAATACACATACTATAGTTTGTTTAGAATGACCTGAAATGGTTTTAAAATACACATACTATAGTATAATGTTTAGAATGACCTCACATAGTATTATATTACACATTCTATAATATAATGTTTAGACTTACCTGAAATAGTTTTAAAATACACATATTACAGTATGTTTGTCATCCAAGGTACGCTTACGAACAAGATTGTCGTCGACATAGATGAGGGTACCTCGCTCTGGAGCATCAGGGCAGGCATTGTCCAAGAAAATGTTGAACTCAGCTGGTGAGTTGGAATAACAAAAAGGACATCGAGTTAAGGTGTACTGGCAGTTGGCAAAGGAGAGGGCTAGTTTGTGTTGGTCCGATTTATATACAAGAATTGCCCAGAATCCAGACGCAATGTCAAGGGTGGAGAAGTATTTAGTGTATTTCACTTTTGGGAATTCTTGTTCCAGGCGCGCCATCGGCTACCTAGAAGAGGGAACCTGTTTGTTGAGTTGCCTGTAGTCAATGGTTAGTCGCCACTTACCATTAGGCTTCTTTACTGGCCACAATGGAGCTGAGTAGGTGCTGTTTCAGGTTTGGATGATCCCTTTTGCCAAGAGGCTTTCCAATGATTTCCTGGACTGGTCCGTTGGATGCCAGGGGAATCTTGTATGAACCCACAAAAGTCAGCGCAGCATGTACCAGTGTAGGAATCCTGACCTCATGGATAGTGGTTAGACCACAGACCAGGGAGTCGAGTGAAAGAAAATCTTTGTATTTTAACAAAAGTTGTCATAGTTTGTCTCGCTCAACATCGTTGGTAAGAGCATCTGCTTGGTCCACGACCTGTTCAATCTGAGAGGAAACATCAGAGGGAGTCTCTGATGGATTTGAGCACGGCAGTGAGCATGCAGTTCCCCCATGCTCAGAATCACCTACCGCAAGAAAGCGTGAATCGGGGAAAGAAGGTGGAGTGAACGGCAGAGGTCTTCTAACACCTGCCTTCAGTTCCCCTTCTCCAATATCGATAAAAGCATCAAAGCACTTCAAAACATCGATGCCAATGAGCAAAGGCATGGTTCCACTCTCACAGATGTACACGGGGTGTGTCAAGCTCATGGGACCGATCGTGAATTGGAGCAGTCTTAGAAGAGCACTGTAGAATCAGAGAAAACATGGATAGTTAATGCACAGGGAATCAGTTCTGGAGGACGTACGCCTCCCCCTACATCCAAGCAGACGCAGTCGAAAACAGACTTCCTCATGATTGTAAAATCTGAACCCGTATCTAAAAGTGCGTTGCAGGGATGCCCCTGTTGCAATATGACAGATACTGTGGGCTTACCACCCTGTAGCAGGAGAGGTCCCAACAGTAGTTCATCAAGCTTGACGCCAGGGGGCGCCGGGCCACTATCCGTGGAGGTTGCACTTATCATCAACTTGGATGGAGCGATATGGGACATGTTGTGTGTTTCCTGTAGTTCAGAGCCAATCAGTACCTCCGGTTGCAGCGTTTCCATCTTATCTGGAGGCAAATTAACGGAGCACAGGTTTTGAGCCCCTCCCACCTGGGAGTCATCTCCAATGGCTTGGACTTTTGTGACTTCCTGTTGCAGATTGAAAAGTTGCATCTGCATGTTTTTCATTTCAGCAAGCTGCATATAGCTGGGTCTGCGTTTCAAATTTCCACTGGCAAAATAGCATTTGCATTTGAAGTTGAAATTCATTTTCCATCTGTAGAATGAGAGAGGTCAAATGATTATTTGCTCTAAAGCCATTGTATAGAAGCAACAGGTCCTTTAATTTGTTGAAAATTTAATGGAAGCTGAATAGGAACCCCTACACATACTAGAGTAAAATGTTTAAAATTACCTGAAATAGCATTAAAATACACACACTATAGTGTAATGTTTAGAATGACCTGAAATAGTATTAAAATACACAAACTATAATATATTGTTTCGAATGACCTGAAATAGCATTAAAATACACATACTATAGTAGAATGTTCAGAATGACCTCACATAGCATTAAAATACACACACTATAGTATATTGTTTAGAATTACCTGAAATAGCATTACAATACACATACTATAGTATAATGTTTAGAATGACCTGAAATAGTATTGAAATACACATACTATATAGTATAATGGCTAGAATGACCTGAAAAAGTATTAAAATACACACACTATAGTATATTGTTTTGAATTACCTGAAATAGCATTAAAATACACATACTATAGTATAATGTTTAGAATGACCAGATATAGTACTAAAATGCATATACTATAGTGGCTCCTGGAGGGTGCAGATGCTTTTCTTCTCCTCTCCTCCATGTCTTATCCTCAAGTCCTTTGTCTGTCCGTGTGTGCTGGGTGCACGGCTGCTTCTGCATTTTTTATGGCAACTGAAATTCACTTAAATGGATCTCGTCAGTTGGTCACTCAACGCAGTTGATGAAATTTTTTCAACAATGACAACGGGAGAAGGGGCTCTCGGATGCCCCTCCGGGACAGACCAGCTGTCTGTGGAGGACTCTGAAGATGTGTGGATATTCGTGGTGTTGGTGTCGGGTTTCCTGCCGATCGGCCTTGGAGGCTTCCTGTCTTCCCGGAAAATTAACGAGCTGTAGAGAAATATTGGCCTGATCCCCGAACTCAGAGATGGCTTGCACCGCGCTGTGAATTCACAGACTCACATAATTGTCGAGATGAATCATAAGCTTGGAACTTTGGCCGAGATTCATTCATTGGCACAGAAGATGGATGCCATGAAGGATAGAGTGGACGAATAAGCACAGAGTGGGATAGTTTAATGTCCATTATTGGGATTTTGAGAGATTGAGGACCAACAAACTGTAAGACAGAGAGGAAATTATCTGTCGGGTCCCAAAACAATTTCTAATCGGAATCTGGCGCCCTAGAGTCTGCAAGGCTACAACAAAAACTCCCCTCTCAGATGATATGTGGAATGTTCCGTCGCTATGGACACTCAACTCTGTCTCCTATCCCAGTATGCTATAGTAAGTTTAGAATGACCTGTAAAAGAATTTAAATACACATACTATAGTATAGTATTTTGAATGACCACAGATAGTTTTAAAATACACATACTGTAGTAAAACTTTTAGATTGACCAGAACAAGTTTTTAAATACACATACTATAGTTTGTTTAGAATGACCTGAAATGGTTTTAAAATACACATACTATAGTATAATGTTTAGAATGACCTCACATAGTATTATATTACACATTCTATAATATAATGTTTAGACTTACCTGAAATAGTTTTAAAATACACATATTACAGTATGTTTGTCATCCAAGGTACGCTTACGAACAAGATTGTCGTCGACATAGATGAGGGTACCTCGCTCTTGAGCATCAGGGCAGGCATTGTCCAAGAAAATGTTGAACTCAGCTGGTGAGTTGGAATAACAAAAAGGACATCGAGTTAAGGTGTACTGGCAGTTGGCAAAGGAGAGGGCTAGTTTGTGTTGGTCCGATTTATATACAAGAATTGCCCAGAATCCAGACGCAATGTCAAGGGTGGAGAAGTATTTAGTGTATTTCACTTTTGGGAATTCTTGTTCCAGGCGCGCCATCGGCTACCTAGAAGAGGGAACCTGTTTGTTGAGTTGCCTGTAGTCAATGGTTAGTCGCCACTTACCATTAGGCTTCTTTACTGGCCACAATGGAGCTGAGTAGGTGCTGTTTCAGGTTTGGATGATCCCTTTTGCCAAGAGGCTTTCCAATGATTTCCTGGACTGGTCCGTTGGATGCCAGGGGAATCTTGTATGAACCCACAAAAGTCAGCGCAGCATGTACCAGTGTAGGAATCCTGACCTCATGGATAGTGGTTAGACCACAGACCAGGGAGTCGAGTGAAAGAAAATCTTTGTATTTTAACAAAAGTTGTCATAGTTTGTCTCGCTCAACATCGTTGGTAAGAGCATCTGCTTGGTCCACGACCTGTTCAATCTGAGAGGAAACATCAGAGGGAGTCTCTGATGGATTTGAGCACGGCAGTGAGCATGCAGTTCCCCCATGCTCAGAATCACCTACCGCAAGAAAGCGTGAATCGGGGAAAGAAGGTGGAGTGAACGGCAGAGGTCTTCTAACACCTGCCTTCAGTTCCCCTTCTCCAATATCGATAAAAGCATCAAAGCACTTCAAAACATCGATGCCAATGAGCAAAGGCATGGTTCCACTCTCACAGATGTACACGGGGTGTGTCAAGCTCATGGGACCGATCGTGAATTGGAGCAGTCTTAGAAGAGCACTGTAGAATCAGAGAAAACATGGATAGTTAATGCACAGGGAATCAGTTCTGGAGGACGTACGCCTCCCCCTACATCCAAGCAGACGCAGTCGAAAACAGACTTCCTCATGATTGTAAAATCTGAACCCGTATCTAAAAGTGCGTTGCAGGGATGCCCCTGTTGCAATATGACAGATACTGTGGGCTTACCACCCTGTAGCAGGAGAGGTCCCAACAGTAGTTCATCAAGCTTGACGCCAGGGGGCGCCGGGCCACTATCCGTGGAGGTTGCACTTATCATCAACTTGGATGGAGCGATATGGGACATGTTGTGTGTTTCCTGTAGTTCAGAGCCAATCAGTACCTCCGGTTGCAGCGTTTCCATCTTATCTGGAGGCAAATTAACGGAGCACAGGTTTTGAGCCCCTCCAACCTGGGAGTCATCTCCAATGGCTTGGACTTTTGTGACTTCCTGTTGCAGATTGAAAAGTTGCATCTGCATGTTTTTCATTTCAGCAAGCTGCATATAGCTGGGTCTGCGTTTCAAATTTCCACTGGCAAAATAGCATTTGCATTTGAAGTTGAAATTCATTTTCCATCTGTAGAATGAGAGAGGTCAAATGATTATTTGCTCTAAAGCCATTGTATAGAAGCAACAGGTCCTTTAATTTGTTGAAAATTTAATGGAAGCTGAATAGGAACCCCTACACATACTAGAGTAAAATGTTTAAAATTACCTGAAATAGCATTAAAATACACACACTATAGTGTAATGTTTAGAATGACCTGAAATAGTATTAAAATACACAAACTATAATATATTGTTTCGAATGACCTGAAATAGCATTAAAATACACATACTATAGTAGAATGTTCAGAATGACCTCACATAGCATTAAAATACACACACTATAGTATATTGTTTAGAATTACCTGAAATAGCATTACAATACACATACTATAGTATAATGTTTAGAATGACCTGAAATAGTATTGAAATACACATACTATATAGTATAATGGCTAGAATGACCTGAAAAAGTATTAAAATACACACACTATAGTATATTGTTTTGAATTACCTGAAATAGCATTAAAATACACATACTATAGTATAATGTTTAGAATGACCAGATATAGTACTAAAATGCACATACTATAGTGGCTCCTGGAGGGTGCAGATGCTTTTCTTCTCCTCTCCTCCATGTCTTATCCTCAAGTCCTTTGTCTGTCCGTGTGTGCTGGGTGCACGGCTGCTTCTGCATTTTTTATGGCAACTGAAATTCACTTAAATGGATCTCGTCAGTTGGTCACTCAACGCAGTTGATGAAATTTTTTCAACAATGACAACGGGAGAAGGGGCTCTCGGATGCCCCTCCGGGACAGACCAGCTGTCTGTGGAGGACTCTGAAGATGTGTGGATATTCGTGGTGTTGGTGTCGGGTTTCCTGCCGATCGGCCTTGGAGGCTTCCTGTCTTCCCGGAAAATTAACGAGCTGTAGAGAAATATTGGCCTGATCCCCGAACTCAGAGATGGCTTGCACCGCGCTGTGAATTCACAGACTCACATAATTGTCGAGATGAATCATAAGCTTGGAACTTTGGCCGAGATTCATTCATTGGCACAGAAGATGGATGCCATGAAGGATAGAGTGGACGAATAAGCACAGATTGGGATAGTTTAATGTCCATTATTGGGATTTTGAGAGATTGAGGACCAACAAACTGTAAGACAGAGAGGAAATTATCTGTCGGGTCCCAAAACAATTTCTAATCGGAATCTGGCGCCCTAGAGTCTGCAAGGCTACAACAAAAACTCCCCTCTCAGATGATATGTGGAATGTTCCGTCGCTATGGACACTCAACTGTCTCCTATCCCAGTATGCTATAGTAAGTTTAGAATGACCTGTAAAAGAATTTAAATACACATACTATAGTATAGTATTTTGAATGACCACAGATAGTTTTAAAATACACATACTGTAGTAAAACTTTTAGATTGACCAGAACAAGTTTTTAAATACACATACTATAGTTTGTTTAGAATGACCTGAAATGGTTTTAAAATACACATACTATAGTATAATGTTTAGAATGACCTCACATAGTATTATATTACACATTCTATAATATAATGTTTAGACTTACCTGAAATAGTTTTAAAATACACATATTACAGTATGTTTGTCATCCAAGGTACGCTTACGAACAAGATTGTCGTCGACATAGATGAGGGTACCTCGCTCTTGAGCATCAGGGCAGGCATTGTCCAAGAAAATGTTGAACTCAGCTGGTGAGTTGGAATAACAAAAAGGACATCGAGTTAAGGTGTACTGGCAGTTGGCAAAGGAGAGGGCTAGTTTGTGTTGGTCCGATTTATATACAAGAATTGCCCAGAATCCAGACGCAATGTCAAGGGTGGAGAAGTATTTAGTGTATTTCACTTTTGGGAATTCTTGTTCCAGGCGCGCCATCGGCTACCTAGAAGAGGGAACCTGTTTGTTGAGTTGCCTGTAGTCAATGGTTAGTCGCCACTTACCATTAGGCTTCTTTACTGGCCACAATGGAGCTGAGTAGGTGCTGTTTCAGGTTTGGATGATCCCTTTTGCCAAGAGGCTTTCCAATGATTTCCTGGACTGGTCCGTTGGATGCCAGGGGAATCTTGTATGAACCCACAAAAGTCAGCGCAGCATGTACCAGTGTAGGAATCCTGACCTCATGGATAGTGGTTAGACCACAGACCAGGGAGTCGAGTGAAAGAAAATCTTTGTATTTTAACAAAAGTTGTCATAGTTTGTCTCGCTCAACATCGTTGGTAAGAGCATCTGCTTGGTCCACGACCTGTTCAATCTGAGAGGAAACATCAGAGGGAGTCTCTGATGGATTTGAGCACGGCAGTGAGCATGCAGTTCCCCCATGCTCAGAATCACCTACCGCAAGAAAGCGTGAATCGGGGAAAGAAGGTGGAGTGAACGGCAGAGGTCTTCTAACACCTGCCTTCAGTTCCCCTTCTCCAATATCGATAAAAGCATCAAAGCACTTCAAAACATCGATGCCAATGAGCAAAGGCATGGTTCCACTCTCACAGATGTACACGGGGTGTGTCAAGCTCATGGGACCGATCGTGAATTGGAGCAGTCTTAGAAGAGCACTGTAGAATCAGAGAAAACATGGATAGTTAATGCACAGGGAATCAGTTCTGGAGGACGTACGCCTCCCCCTACATCCAAGCAGACGCAGTCGAAAACAGACTTCCTCATGATTGTAAAATCTGAACCCGTATCTAAAAGTGCGTTGCAGGGATGCCCCTGTTGCAATATGACAGATACTGTGGGCTTACCACCCTGTAGCAGGAGAGGTCCCAACAGTAGTTCATCAAGCTTGACGCCAGGGGGCGCCGGGCCACTATCCGTGGAGGTTGCACTTATCATCAACTTGGATGGAGCGATATGGGACATGTTGTGTGTTTCCTGTAGTTCAGAGCCAATCAGTACCTCCGGTTGCAGCGTTTCCATCTTATCTGGAGGCAAATTAACGGAGCACAGGTTTTGAGCCCCTCCCACCTGGGAGTCATCTCCAATGGCTTGGACTTTTGTGACTTCCTGTTGCAGATTGAAAAGTTGCATCTGCATGTTTTTCATTTCAGCAAGCTGCATATAGCTGGGTCTGCGTTTCAAATTTCCACTGGCAAAATAGCATTTGCATTTGAAGTTGAAATTCATTTTCCATCTGTAGAATGAGAGAGGTCAAATGATTATTTGCTCTAAAGCCATTGTATAGAAGCAACAGGTCCTTTAATTTGTTGAAAATTTAATGGAAGCTGAATAGGAACCCCTACACATACTAGAGTAAAATGTTTAAAATTACCTGAAATAGCATTAAAATACACACACTATAGTGTAATGTTTAGAATGACCTGAAATAGTATTAAAATACACAAACTATAATATATTGTTTCGAATGACCTGAAATAGCATTAAAATACACATACTATAGTAGAATGTTCAGAATGACCTCACATAGCATTAAAATACACACACTATAGTATATTGTTTAGAATTACCTGAAATAGCATTACAATACACATACTATAGTATAATGTTTAGAATGACCTGAAATAGTACTGAAATACACATACTATATAGTATAATGGCTAGAATGACCTGAAAAAGTATTAAAATACACACACTATAGTATATTGTTTTGAATTACCTGAAATAGCATTAAAATACACATACTATAGTATAATGTTTAGAATGACCAGATATAGTACTAAAATGCACATACTATAGTGGCTCCTGGAGGGTGCAGATGCTTTTCTTCTCCTCTCCTCCATGTCTTATCCTCAAGTCCTTTGTCTGTCCGTGTGTGCTGGGTGCACGGCTGCTTCTGCATTTTTTATGGCAACTGAAATTCACTTAAATGGATCTCGTCAGTTGGTCACTCAACGCAGTTGATGAAATTTTTTCAACAATGACAACGGGAGAAGGGGCTCTCGGATGCCCCTCCGGGACAGACCAGCTGTCTGTGGAGGACTCTGAAGATGTGTGGATATTCGTGGTGTTGGTGTCGGGTTTCCTGCCGATCGGCCTTGGAGGCTTCCTGTCTTCCCGGAAAATTAACGAGCTGTAGAGAAATATTGGCCTGATCCCCGAACTCAGAGATGGCTTGCACCGCGCTGTGAATTCACAGACTCACATAATTGTCGAGATGAATCATAAGCTTGGAACTTTGGCCGAGATTCATTCATTGGCACAGAAGATGGATGCCATGAAGGATAGAGTGGACGAATAAGCACAGATTGGGATAGTTTAATGTCCATTATTGGGATTTTGAGAGATTGAGGACCAACAAACTGTAAGACAGAGAGGAAATTATCTGTCGGGTCCCAAAACAATTTCTAATCGGAATCTGGCGCCCTAGAGTCTGCAAGGCTACAACAAAAACTCCCCTCTCAGATGATATGTGGAATGTTCCGTCGCTATGGACACTCAACTGTCTCCTATCCCAGTATGCTATAGTAAGTTTAGAATGACCTGTAAAAGAATTTAAATACACATACTATAGTATAGTATTTTGAATGACCACAGATAGTTTTAAAATACACATACTGTAGTAAAACTTTTAGATTGACCAGAACAAGTTTTTAAATACACATACTATAGTTTGTTTAGAATGACCTGAAATGGTTTTAAAATACACATACTATAGTATAATGTTTAGAATGACCTCACATAGTATTATATTACACATTCTATAATATAATGTTTAGACTTACCTGAAATAGTTTTAAAATACACATATTACAGTATGTTTGTCATCCAAGGTACGCTTACGAACAAGATTGTCGTCGACATAGATGAGGGTACCTCGCTCTTGAGCATCAGGGCAGGCATTGTCCAAGAAGATGTTGAACTCAGCTGGTGAGTTGGAATAACAAAAAGGACATCGAGTTAAGGTGTACTGGCAGTTGGCAAAGGAGAGGGCTAGTTTGTGTTGGTCCGATTTATATACAAGAATTGCCCAGAATCCAGACGCAATGTCAAGGGTGGAGAAGTATTTAGTGTATTTCACTTTTGGGAATTCTTGTTCCAGGCGCGCCATCGGCTACCTAGAAGAGGGAACCTGTTTGTTGAGTTGCCTGTAGTCAATGGTTAGTCGCCACTTACCATTAGGCTTCTTTACTGGCCACAATGGAGCTGAGTAGGTGCTGTTTCAGGTTTGGATGATCCCTTTTGCCAAGAGGCTTTCCAATGATTTCCTGGACTGGTCCGTTGGATGCCAGGGGAATCTTGTATGAACCCACAAAAGTCAGCGCAGCATGTACCAGTGTAGGAATCCTGACCTCATGGATAGTGGTTAGACCACAGACCAGGGAGTCGAGTGAAAGAAAATCTTTGTATTTTAACAAAAGTTGTCATAGTTTGTCTCGCTCAACATCGTTGGTAAGAGCATCTGCTTGGTCCACGACCTGTTCAATCTGAGAGGAAACATCAGAGGGAGTCTCTGATGGATTTGAGCACGGCAGTGAGCATGCAGTTCCCCCATGCTCAGAATCACCTACCGCAAGAAAGCGTGAATCGGGGAAAGAAGGTGGAGTGAACGGCAGAGGTCTTCTAACACCTGCCTTCAGTTCCCCTTCTCCAATATCGATAAAAGCATCAAAGCACTTCAAAACATCGATGCCAATGAGCAAAGGCATGGTTCCACTCTCACAGATGTACACGGGGTGTGTCAAGCTCATGGGACCGATCGTGAATTGGAGCAGTCTTAGAAGAGCACTGTAGAATCAGAGAAAACATGGATAGTTAATGCACAGGGAATCAGTTCTGGAGGACGTACGCCTCCCCCTACATCCAAGCAGACGCAGTCGAAAACAGACTTCCTCATGATTGTAAAATCTGAACCCGTATCTAAAAGTGCGTTGCAGGGATGCCCCTGTTGCAATATGACAGATACTGTGGGCTTACCACCCTGTAGCAGGAGAGGTCCCAACAGTAGTTCATCAAGCTTGACGCCAGGGGGCGCCGGGCCACTATCCGTGGAGGTTGCACTTATCATCAACTTGGATGGAGCGATATGGGACATGTTGTGTGTTTCCTGTAGTTCAGAGCCAATCAGTACCTCCGGTTGCAGCGTTTCCATCTTATCTGGAGGCAAATTAACGGAGCACAGGTTTTGAGCCCCTCCCACCTGGGAGTCATCTCCAATGGCTTGGACTTTTGTGACTTCCTGTTGCAGATTGAAAAGTTGCATCTGCATGTTTTTCATTTCAGCAAGCTGCATATAGCTGGGTCTGCGTTTCAAATTTCCACTGGCAAAATAGCATTTGCATTTGAAGTTGAAATTCATTTTCCATCTGTAGAATGAGAGAGGTCAAATGATTATTTGCTCTAAAGCCATTGTATAGAAGCAACAGGTCCTTTAATTTGTTGAAAATTTAATGGAAGCTGAATAGGAACCCCTACACATACTAGAGTAAAATGTTTAAAATTACCTGAAATAGCATTAAAATACACACACTATAGTGTAATGTTTAGAATGACCTGAAATAGTATTAAAATACACAAACTATAATATATTGTTTCGAATGACCTGAAATAGCATTAAAATACACATACTATAGTAGAATGTTCAGAATGACCTCACATAGCATTAAAATACACACACTATAGTATATTGTTTAGAATTACCTGAAATAGCATTACAATACACATACTATAGTATAATGTTTAGAATGACCTGAAATAGTATTGAAATACACATACTATATAGTATAATGGCTAGAATGACCTGAAAAAGTATTAAAATACACACACTATAGTATATTGTTTTGAATTACCTGAAATAGCATTAAAATACACATACTATAGTATAATGTTTAGAATGACCAGATATAGTACTAAAATGCACATACTATAGTGGCTCCTGGAGGGTGCAGATGCTTTTCTTCTCCTCTCCTCCATGTCTTATCCTCAAGTCCTTTGTCTGTCCGTGTGTGCTGGGTGCACGGCTGCTTCTGCATTTTTTATGGCAACTGAAATTCACTTAAATGGATCTCGTCAGTTGGTCACTCAACGCAGTTGATGAAATTTTTTCAACAATGACAACGGGAGAAGGGGCTCTCGGATGCCCCTCCGGGACAGACCAGCTGTCTGTGGAGGACTCTGAAGATGTGTGGATATTCGTGGTGTTGGTGTCGGGTTTCCTGCCGATCGGCCTTGGAGGCTTCCTGTCTTCCCGGAAAATTAACGAGCTGTAGAGAAATATTGGCCTGATCCCCGAACTCAGAGATGGCTTGCACCGCGCTGTGAATTCACAGACTCACATAATTGTCGAGATGAATCATAAGCTTGGAACTTTGGCCGAGATTCATTCATTGGCACAGAAGATGGATGCCATGAAGGATAGAGTGGACGAATAAGCACAGATTGGGATAGTTTAATGTCCATTATTGGGATTTTGAGAGATTGAGGACCAACAAACTGTAAGACAGAGAGGAAATTATCTGTCGGGTCCCAAAACAATTTCTAATCGGAATCTGGCGCCCTAGAGTCTGCAAGGCTACAACAAAAACTCCCCTCTCAGATGATATGTGGAATGTTCCGTCGCTATGGACACTCAACTGTCTCCTATCCCAGTATGCTATAGTAAGTTTAGAATGACCTGTAAAAGAATTTAAATACACATACTATAGTATAGTATTTTGAATGACCACAGATAGTTTTAAAATACACATACTGTAGTAAAACTTTTAGATTGACCAGAACAAGTTTTTAAATACACATACTATAGTTTGTTTAGAATGACCTGAAATGGTTTTAAAATACACATACTATAGTATAATGTTTAGAATGACCTCACATAGTATTATATTACACATTCTATAATATAATGTTTAGACTTACCTGAAATAGTTTTAAAATACACATATTACAGTATGTTTGTCATCCAAGGTACGCTTACGAACAAGATTGTCGTCGACATAGATGAGGGTACCTCGCTCTTGAGCATCAGGGCAGGCATTGTCCAAGAAAATGTTGAACTCAGCTGGTGAGTTGGAATAACAAAAAGGACATCGAGTTAAGGTGTACTGGCAGTTGGCAAAGGAGAGGGCTAGTTTGTGTTGGTCCGATTTATATACAAGAATTGCCCAGAATCCAGACGCAATGTCAAGGGTGGAGAAGTATTTAGTGTATTTCACTTTTGGGAATTCTTGTTCCAGGCGCGCCATCGGCTACCTAGAAGAGGGAACCTGTTTGTTGAGTTGCCTGTAGTCAATGGTTAGTCGCCACTTACCATTAGGCTTCTTTACTGGCCACAATGGAGCTGAGTAGGTGCTGTTTCAGGTTTGGATGATCCCTTTTGCCAAGAGGCTTTCCAATGATTTCCTGGACTGGTCCGTTGGATGCCAGGGGAATCTTGTATGAACCCACAAAAGTCAGCGCAGCATGTACCAGTGTAGGAATCCTGACCTCATGGATAGTGGTTAGACCACAGACCAGGGAGTCGAGTGAAAGAAAATCTTTGTATTTTAACAAAAGTTGTCATAGTTTGTCTCGCTCAACATCGTTGGTAAGAGCATCTGCTTGGTCCACGACCTGTTCAATCTGAGAGGAAACATCAGAGGGAGTCTCTGATGGATTTGAGCACGGCAGTGAGCATGCAGTTCCCCCATGCTCAGAATCACCTACCGCAAGAAAGCGTGAATCGGGGAAAGAAGGTGGAGTGAACGGCAGAGGTCTTCTAACACCTGCCTTCAGTTCCCCTTCTCCAATATCGATAAAAGCATCAAAGCACTTCAAAACATCGATGCCAATGAGCAAAGGCATGGTTCCACTCTCACAGATGTACACGGGGTGTGTCAAGCTCATGGGACCGATCGTGAATTGGAGCAGTCTTAGAAGAGCACTGTAGAATCAGAGAAAACATGGATAGTTAATGCACAGGGAATCAGTTCTGGAGGACGTACGCCTCCCCCTACATCCAAGCAGACGCAGTCGAAAACAGACTTCCTCATGATTGTAAAATCTGAACCCGTATCTAAAAGTGCGTTGCAGGGATGCCCCTGTTGCAATATGACAGATACTGTGGGCTTACCACCCTGTAGCAGGAGAGGTCCCAACAGTAGTTCATCAAGCTTGACGCCAGGGGGCGCCGGGCCACTATCCGTGGAGGTTGCACTTATCATCAACTTGGATGGAGCGATATGGGACATGTTGTGTGTTTCCTGTAGTTCAGAGCCAATCAGTACCTCCGGTTGCAGCGTTTCCATCTTATCTGGAGGCAAATTAACGGAGCACAGGTTTTGAGCCCCTCCCACCTGGGAGTCATCTCCAATGGCTTGGACTTTTGTGACTTCCTGTTGCAGATTGAAAAGTTGCATCTGCATGTTTTTCATTTCAGCAAGCTGCATATAGCTGGGTCTGCGTTTCAAATTTCCACTGGCAAAATAGCATTTGCATTTGAAGTTGAAATTCATTTTCCATCTGTAGAATGAGAGAGGTCAAATGATTATTTGCTCTAAAGCCATTGTATAGAAGCAACAGGTCCTTTAATTTGTTGAAAATTTAATGGAAGCTGAATAGGAACCCCTACACATACTAGAGTAAAATGTTTAAAATTACCTGAAATAGCATTAAAATACACACACTATAGTGTAATGTTTAGAATGACCTGAAATAGTATTAAAATACACAAACTATAATATATTGTTTCGAATGACCTGAAATAGCATTAAAATACACATACTATAGTAGAATGTTCAGAATGACCTCACATAGCATTAAAATACACACACTATAGTATATTGTTTAGAATTACCTGAAATAGCATTACAATACACATACTATAGTATAATGTTTAGAATGACCTGAAATAGTACTGAAATACACATACTATATAGTATAATGGCTAGAATGACCTGAAAAAGTATTAAAATACACACACTATAGTATATTGTTTTGAATTACCTGAAATAGCATTAAAATACACATACTATAGTATAATGTTTAGAATGACCAGATATAGTACTAAAATGCACATACTATAGTGGCTCCTGGAGGGTGCAGATGCTTTTCTTCTCCTCTCCTCCATGTCTTATCCTCAAGTCCTTTGTCTGTCCGTGTGTGCTGGGTGCACGGCTGCTTCTGCATTTTTTATGGCAACTGAAATTCACTTAAATGGATCTCGTCAGTTGGTCACTCAACGCAGTTGATGAAATTTTTTCAACAATGACAACGGGAGAAGGGGCTCTCGGATGCCCCTCCGGGACAGACCAGCTGTCTGTGGAGGACTCTGAAGATGTGTGGATATTCGTGGTGTTGGTGTCGGGTTTCCTGCCGATCGGCCTTGGAGGCTTCCTGTCTTCCCGGAAAATTAACGAGCTGTAGAGAAATATTGGCCTGATCCCCGAACTCAGAGATGGCTTGCACCGCGCTGTGAATTCACAGACTCACATAATTGTCGAGATGAATCATAAGCTTGGAACTTTGGCCGAGATTCATTCATTGGCACAGAAGATGGATGCCATGAAGGATAGAGTGGACGAATAAGCACAGATTGGGATAGTTTAATGTCCATTATTGGGATTTTGAGAGATTGAGGACCAACAAACTGTAAGACAGAGAGGAAATTATCTGTCGGGTCCCAAAACAATTTCTAATCGGAATCTGGCGCCCTAGAGTCTGCAAGGCTACAACAAAAACTCCCCTCTCAGATGATATGTGGAATGTTCCGTCGCTATGGACACTCAACTGTCTCCTATCCCAGTATGCTATAGTAAGTTTAGAATGACCTGTAAAAGAATTTAAATACACATACTATAGTATAGTATTTTGAATGACCACAGATAGTTTTAAAATACACATACTGTAGTAAAACTTTTAGATTGACCAGAACAAGTTTTTAAATACACATACTATAGTTTGTTTAGAATGACCTGAAATGGTTTTAAAATACACATACTATAGTATAATGTTTAGAATGACCTCACATAGTATTATATTACACATTCTATAATATAATGTTTAGACTTACCTGAAATAGTTTTAAAATACACATATTACAGTATGTTTGTCATCCAAGGTACGCTTACGAACAAGATTGTCGTCGACATAGATGAGGGTACCTCGCTCTTGAGCATCAGGGCAGGCATTGTCCAAGAAGATGTTGAACTCAGCTGGTGAGTTGGAATAACAAAAAGGACATCGAGTTAAGGTGTACTGGCAGTTGGCAAAGGAGAGGGCTAGTTTGTGTTGGTCCGATTTATATACAAGAATTGCCCAGAATCCAGACGCAATGTCAAGGGTGGAGAAGTATTTAGTGTATTTCACTTTTGGGAATTCTTGTTCCAGGCGCGCCATCGGCTACCTAGAAGAGGGAACCTGTTTGTTGAGTTGCCTGTAGTCAATGGTTAGTCGCCACTTACCATTAGGCTTCTTTACTGGCCACAATGGAGCTGAGTAGGTGCTGTTTCAGGTTTGGATGATCCCTTTTGCCAAGAGGCTTTCCAATGATTTCCTGGACTGGTCCGTTGGATGCCAGGGGAATCTTGTATGAACCCACAAAAGTCAGCGCAGCATGTACCAGTGTAGGAATCCTGACCTCATGGATAGTGGTTAGACCACAGACCAGGGAGTCGAGTGAAAGAAAATCTTTGTATTTTAACAAAAGTTGTCATAGTTTGTCTCGCTCAACATCGTTGGTAAGAGCATCTGCTTGGTCCACGACCTGTTCAATCTGAGAGGAAACATCAGAGGGAGTCTCTGATGGATTTGAGCACGGCAGTGAGCATGCAGTTCCCCCATGCTCAGAATCACCTACCGCAAGAAAGCGTGAATCGGGGAAAGAAGGTGGAGTGAACGGCAGAGGTCTTCTAACACCTGCCTTCAGTTCCCCTTCTCCAATATCGATAAAAGCATCAAAGCACTTCAAAACATCGATGCCAATGAGCAAAGGCATGGTTCCACTCTCACAGATGTACACGGGGTGTGTCAAGCTCATGGGACCGATCGTGAATTGGAGCAGTCTTAGAAGAGCACTGTAGAATCAGAGAAAACATGGATAGTTAATGCACAGGGAATCAGTTCTGGAGGACGTACGCCTCCCCCTACATCCAAGCAGACGCAGTCGAAAACAGACTTCCTCATGATTGTAAAATCTGAACCCGTATCTAAAAGTGCGTTGCAGGGATGCCCCTGTTGCAATATGACAGATACTGTGGGCTTACCACCCTGTAGCAGGAGAGGTCCCAACAGTAGTTCATCAAGCTTGACGCCAGGGGGCGCCGGGCCACTATCCGTGGAGGTTGCACTTATCATCAACTTGGATGGAGCGATATGGGACATGTTGTGTGTTTCCTGTAGTTCAGAGCCAATCAGTACCTCCGGTTGCAGCGTTTCCATCTTATCTGGAGGCAAATTACCGGAGCACAGGTTTTGAGCCCCTCCCACCTGGGAGTCATCTCCAATGGCTTGGACTTTTGTGACTTCCTGTTGCAGATTGAAAAGTTGCATCTGCATGTTTTTCATTTCAGCAAGCTGCATATAGCTGGGTCTGCGTTTCAAATTTCCACTGGCAAAATAGCATTTGCATTTGAAGTTGAAATTCATTTTCCATCTGTAGAATGAGAGAGGTCAAATGATTATTTGCTCTAAAGCCATTGTATAGAAGCAACAGGTCCTTTAATTTGTTGAAAATTTAATGGAAGCTGAATAGGAACCCCTACACATACTAGAGTAAAATGTTTAAAATTACCTGAAATAGCATTAAAATACACACACTATAGTGTAATGTTTAGAATGACCTGAAATAGTATTAAAATACACAAACTATAATATATTGTTTCGAATGACCTGAAATAGCATTAAAATACACATACTATAGTAGAATGTTCAGAATGACCTCACATAGCATTAAAATACACACACTATAGTATATTGTTTAGAATTACCTGAAATAGCATTACAATACACATACTATAGTATAATGTTTAGAATGACCTGAAATAGTATTGAAATACACATACTATATAGTATAATGGCTAGAATGACCTGAAAAAGTATTAAAATACACACACTATAGTATATTGTTTTGAATTACCTAAAATAGCATTAAAATACACATACTATAGTATAATGTTTAGAATGACCAGATATAGTACTAAAATGCACATACTATAGTGGCTCCTGGAGGGTGCAGATGCTTTTCTTCTCCTCTCCTCCATGTCTTATCCTCAAGTCCTTTGTCTGTCCGTGTGTGCTGGGTGCACGGCTGCTTCTGCATTTTTTATGGCAACTGAAATTCACTTAAATGGATCTCGTCAGTTGGTCACTCAACGCAGTTGATGAAATTTTTTCAACAATGACAACGGGAGAAGGGGCTCTCGGATGCCCCTCCGGGACAGACCAGCTGTCTGTGGAGGACTCTGAAGATGTGTGGATATTCGTGGTGTTGGTGTCGGGTTTCCTGCCGATCGGCCTTGGAGGCTTCCTGTCTTCCCGGAAAATTAACGAGCTGTAGAGAAATATTGGCCTGATCCCCGAACTCAGAGATGGCTTGCACCGCGCTGTGAATTCACAGACTCACATAATTGTCGAGATGAATCATAAGCTTGGAACTTTGGCCGAGATTCATTCATTGGCACAGAAGATGGATGCCATGAAGGATAGAGTGGACGAATAAGCACAGATTGGGATAGTTTAATGTCCATTATTGGGATTTTGAGAGATTGAGGACCAACAAACTGTAAGACAGAGAGGAAATTATCTGTCGGGTCCCAAAACAATTTCTAATCGGAATCTGGCGCCCTAGAGTCTGCAAGGCTACAACAAAAACTCCCCTCTCAGATGATATGTGGAATGTTCCGTCGCTATGGACACTCAACTCTGTCTCCTATCCCAGTATGCTATAGTAAGTTTAGAATGACCTGTAAAAGAATTTAAATACACATACTATAGTATAATATTTTGAATGACCACAGATAGTTTTAAAATACACATACTGTAGTAAAACTTTTAGATTGACCAGAACAAGTTTTTAAATACACATACTATAGTTTGTTTAGAATGACCTGAAATGGTTTTAAAATACACATACTATAGTATAATGTTTAGAATGACCTCACATAGTATTATATTACACATTCTATAATATAATGTTTAGACTTACCTGAAATAGATTTAAAATACACATATTACAGTATGTTTGTCATCCAAGGTACGCTTACGAACAAGATTGTCGTCGACATAGATGAGGGTACCTCGCTCTTGAGCATCAGGGCAGGCATTGTCCAAGAAGATGTTGAACTCAGCTGGTGAGTTGGAATAACAAAAAGGACATCGAGTTAAGGTGTACTGGCAGTTGGCAAAGGAGAGGGCTAGTTTGTGTTGGTCCGATTTATATACAAGAATTGCCCAGAATCCAGACGCAATGTCAAGGGTGGAGAAGTATTTAGTGTATTTCACTTTTGGGAATTCTTGTTCCAGGCGCGCCATCGGCTACCTAGAAGAGGGAACCTGTTTGTTGAGTTGCCTGTAGTCAATGGTTAGTCGCCACTTACCATTAGGCTTCTTTACTGGCCACAATGGAGCCGAGTAGGTGCTGTTTCAGGTTTGGATGATCCCTTTTGCCAAGAGGCTTTCCAATGATTTCCTGGACTGGTCCGTTGGATGCCAGGGGAATCTTGTATGAACCCACAAAAGTCGGCGCAGCATGTACCAGTGTAGGAATCCTGACCTCATGGATAGTGGTTAGACCACAGACCAGGGAGTCGAGTGAAAGAAAATCTTTGTATTTTAACAAAAGTTGTCATAGTTTGTCTTGCTCAACATCGTTGGTAGAAGCATCTGCTTGGTCCACGACCTGTTCAATCTGAGAGGAAACATCAGAGGGAGTCTCTGATGGCTTTGAGCACGGCAGTGAGCATGCGGTTCCCCCATGCTCAGAATCACCTACCGCAAGAAAGCGTGAATCGGGGAAAGAAGGTGGAGTGAACGGCAGAGGTCTTCTTACACCTGCCTTCAGTTCCCCTTCTCCAATATCGATAAAAGCATCAAAGCACTTCAAAACATCGATGCCAATGAGCAAAGGCATGGTTCCACTCTCACAGATGTACACGGGGTGTGTCAAGCTCATGGGACCGATCGTGAATTGGAGCAGTCTTAGAAGAGCACTGTAGAATCAGAGAAAACATGGATAGTTAATGCACAGGGAATCAGTTCTGGAGGACGTACGCCTCCCCCTACATCCAAGCAGACGCAGTCGAAAACAGACTTCCTCATGATTGTAAAATCTGAACCCGTATCTAAAAGTGCGTTGCAGGGATGCCCCTGTTGCAATATGACAGATACTGTGGGCTTACCACCCTGTAGCAGGAGAGGTCCCAACAGTAGTTCGTCAGGCTCAACGCCAGGGGGCGCCGGGCCACTATCCGTGGAGGTTGCACTTATCATCAACGTGGATGGAGCGATATGGGACATGTTGTGTGTTTCCTGTAGTTCAGAGCAAATCAGTACCTCCGGTTGCAGCGTTTCCATCTTATCTGGAGGCAAATTAAAGGAGCACAGGGTTTGAGCCCCTCCCACCTGGGAGTCATCTCCAATGGCTTGGACTTTTGTGACTTCCTGTTGCAGATTGAAAAGTTGCATCTGCATGTTTTCATTTCAGCAAGCTGCATATAGCTGGGTCTGCGTTTCAAATTTCCACTGGCAAAATAGCATTTGCATTTGAAGTTGAAATTCATTTTCCATCTGTAGAATGAGAGAGGTCAAATGATTATTTGCTCTAAAGCCATTGTATAGAAGCAACAGGTCCTTTAATTTGTTGAAAATTTAATGGAAGCTGAATAGGAACCCCTACACATACTAGAGTAAAATGTTTAAAATTACCTGAAATAGCATTAAAATACACACACTATAGTGTAATGTTTAGAATGACCTGAAATAGTATTAAAATACACAAACTATAATATATTGTTTCGAATGACCTGAAATAGCATTAAAATACACATACTATAGTAGAATGTTCAGAATGACCTCACATAGCATTAAAATACACACACTATAGTATATTGTTTAGGATTACCTGAAATAGCATTACAATACACATACTATAGTATAATGTTTAGAATGACCTGAAATAGTATTGAAATACGCATACTATATAGTATAATGGTTAGAATGACCTGAAAAAGTATTAAAATACACACACTATAGTATATTGTTTTGAATTACCTGAAATAGCATTAAAATACACATACTATAGTATAATGTTTAGAATGACCAGATATAGTACTAAAATACACATACTATAGTGGCTCCTGGAGGGTGCAGATGCTTTTCTTCTCCTCTCCTCCATGTCTTATCCTCAAGTCCTTTGTCTGTCCGTGTGTGCTGGGTGCACGGCTGCTTCTGCATTTTTTATGGCAACTGAAATTCACTTACATGGATCTCGTCAGTTGGTCACTCAACGCGGTTGATGACATTTTTTCAACAATGACAACGGGAGAAGGGGCTCTCGGATGCCCCTCCGGGACAGACCAGCTGTCTGTGGAGGACTCTGAAGATGTGTGGATATTCGTGGTGTTGGTGTCGGGTTTCCTGCCGATCGGCCTTGGAGGCTTCCTGTCTTCCCGGAAAATTAACGAGCTGTAGAGAAATATTGGCCTGATCCCCGAACTCAGAGATGGCTTGCACCGCGCTGTGAATTCACAGACTCACATAATTGTCGAGATGAATCATAAGCTTGGAACTTTGGCCGAGATTCATTCATTGGCACAGAAGATGGATGCCATGAAGGATAGAGTGGACGAATAAGCACAGATTGGGATAGTTTAATGTCCATTATTGGGATTTTGAGAGATTGAGGACCAACAAACTGTAAGACAGAGAGGAAATTATCTGTCTGGTCCCAAAACAATTTCTAATCGGAATCTGGCGCCCTAGAGTCTGCAAGGCTACAACAAAAACTCCCCCCTCAGATGATATGTGGAATGTTCCGTCGCTATGGACACTCAACTCTGTCTCCTATCCCAGTATGCTATAGTAAGTTTAGAATGACCTGTAAAAGAATTTAAATACACATACTATAGTATAATATTTTGAATGACCACAGATCATTTTAAAATACACATACTGTAGTAAAACGTTTAGATTGACCAGAACAAGTTTTTAAATACACATACTATAGTTTGTTTAGAATGACCTGAAATGGTTTTAAAATACACATACTATAGTATAATGTTTAGAATGACCTCACATAGTATTATATTACACATTCTATAGTATAATGTTTAGACTTACCTGAAATAGTTTTAAAATACACATATTACAGTATGTTTGTCATCCAAGGTAAGCTTACGAACAAGATTGTCGTCGACATAGATGAGGGTACCTCGCTCTTGAGCATCAGGGCAGGCATTGTCCAAGAAGATGTTGAACTCAGCTGGTGAGTTGGAATAACAAAAAGGACATCGAGTTAAGGTGTACTGGCAGTTGGCAAAGGAGAGGGCTAGTTTGTGTTGGTCCGATTTATATACAAGAATTGCCCAGAATCCAGACGCAATGTCAAGGGTGGAGAAGTATTTAGTGTATTTCACTTTTGGGAATTCTTGTTCCAGGCGCGCCATCGGCTACCTAGAAGAGGGAACCTGTTTGTTGAGTTGCCTGTAGTCAATGGTTAGTCGCCACTTACCATTAGGCTTCTTTACTGGCCACAATGGAGCCGAGTAGGTGCTGTTTCAGGTTTGGATGATCCCTTTTGCCAAGAGGCTTTCCAATGATTTCCTGGACTGGTCCGTTGGATGCCAGGGGAATCTTGTATGAACCCACAAAAGTCGGCGCAGCATGTACCAGTGTAGGAATCCTGACCTCATGGATAGTGGTTAGACCACAGACCAGGGAGTCGAGTGAAAGAAAATCTTTGTATTTTAACAAAAGTTGTCATAGTTTGTCTCGCTCAGCATCGTTGGTAGAAGCATCTGCTTGGTCCACGACCTGTTCAATCTGAGAGGAAACATCAGAGGGAGTCTCTGATGGCTTTGAGCACGGCAGTGAGCATGCGGTTCCCCCATGCTCAGAATCACCTACCGCAAGAAAGCATGAAAGAAGGTGGAATGAACGGCAGAGGTCTTCTAACACCTGCCTTCAGTTCCCCTTCTCCAATATCGATAAAAGCATCAAAGCACTTCAAAACATCGATGCCAATGAGCAAAGGCATGGTTCCACTCTCACAGATGTACACGGGGTGTGTCAAGCTCATGGGACCGATCGTGAATTGGAGCAGTCTTAGAAGAGCACTGTAGAATCAGAGAAAACATGGATAGTTAATGCACAGGGAATCAGTTCTAGAGGACGTACGCCTCCCCCTACATCCAAGCAGACGCAGTCGAAAACAGACTTCCTCATGATTGTAAAATCTGAACCCGTATCTAAAAGTGCGTTGCAGGGATGCCCCTGTTGCAATATGACAGATACTGTGGGCTTACCACCCTGTAGCAGGAGAGGTCCCAACAGTAGTTCGTCAGGCTTGACGCCAGGGGGCGCCGGGCCACTATCCGTGGAGGTTGCACTTATCATCAATGTGGATGGAGCGATATGGGAAATGTTGTGTGTTTCCTGTAGTTCAGAGCCAATCAGTACCTCCGGTTGCAGCGTTTCCATCTTATCTGGAGGCAAATTAACGGAGCACAGGGTTTGAGCCCCTCCCACCTGGGAGTCATCTCCAAATGGCTTGGACTTTTCTGACTTCCTGTTGCAGATTGAAAAGTTGCATCTGCATGTTTTTCATTTCAGCAAGCTTCATATAGCTGGGTCTGCGTTTCAAATTTCCACTGGCATAATAGCATTTGCATTTGAAGTTGAAATTCATTTTCCATCTGTAGAATGAGAGAGGTCAAATGATTATTTGCTCTAAAGCCATTGTATAGAAGCAACAGGTCCTTTAATTTGTTGAAAAATTAATGGAAGCTGAATAGCAACCCCTACACATACTAGAGTATAATGTTTAGAATTGCCTGAAATAGCATTAAAATACACATACTATAGTATAATGTTTAGAATGACCAGATATAGTACTAAAATACACATACTATAGTGGCTCCTGGAGGGTGCAGATGCTTTTCTTCTCCTCTCCTCCATGTCTTATCCTCAAGTCCTTTGTCTGTCCGTGTGTGCTGGGTGCACGGCTGCTTCTGCATTTTTTATGGCAACTGAAATTCACTTACATGGATCTCGTCAGTTGGTCACTCAACGCGGTTGATGACATTTTTTCAACAATGACAACGGGAGAAGGGGCTCTCGGATGCCCCTCCGGGACAGACCAGCTGTCTGTGGAGGACTCTGAAGATGTGTGGATATTCGTGGTGTTGGTGTCGGGTTTCCTGCCGATCGGCCTTGGAGGCTTCCTGTCTTCCCGGAAAATTAACGAGCTGTAGAGAAATATTGGCCTGATCCCCGAACTCAGAGATGGCTTGCACCGCGCTGTGAATTCACAGACTCACATAATTGTCGAGATGAATCATAAGCTTGGAACTTTGGCCGAGATTCATTCATTGGCACAGAAGATGGATGCCATGAAGGATAGAGTGGACGAATAAGCACAGATTGGGATAGTTTAATGTCCATTATTGGGATTTTGAGAGATTGAGGACCAACAAACTGTAAGACAGAGAGGAAATAAACTGTCTGGTCCCAAAACAATTTCTAATCGGAATCTGGCGCCCTAGAGTCTGCAAGGCTACAACAAAAACTCCCCCCTCAGATGATATGTGGAATGTTCCGTCGCTATGGACACTCAACTCTGTCTCCTATCCCAGTATGCTATAGTAAGTTTAGAATGACCTGTAAAAGAATTTAAATACACATACTATAGTATAATATTTTGAATGACCACAGATCGTTTTAAAATACACATACTGTAGTAAAACGTTTAGATTGACCAGAACAAGTTTTTAAATACACATACTATAGTTTGTTTAGAATGACCTGAAATGGTTTTAAAATACACATACTATAGTATAATGTTTAGAATGACCTCACATAGTATTATATTACACATTCTATAATATAATGTTTAGACTTACCTGAAATAGTTTTAAAATACACATATTACAGTATGTTTGTCATCCAAGGTACGCTTACGAACAAGATTGTCGTCGACATAGATGAGGGTACCTCGCTCTTGAGCATCAGGGCAGGCATTGTCCAAGAAGATGTTGAACTCAGCTGGTGAGTTGGAATAACAAAAAGGACATCGAGTTAAGGTGTACTGGCAGTTGGCAAAGGAGAGGGCTAGTTTGTGTTGGTCCGATTTATAAACAAGAATTGCCCAGAATCCAGACGCAATGTCAAGGGTGGAGAAGTATTTAGTGTATTTCACTTTTGGGAATTCTTGTTCCAGGCGCGCCATCGGCTACCTAGAAGAGGGAACCTGTTTGTTGAGTTGCCTGTAGTCAATGGTTAGTCGCCACTTACCATTAGGCTTCTTTACTGGCCACAATGGAGCCGAGTAGGTGCTGTTTCAGGTTTGGATGATCCCTTTTGCCAAGAGGCTTTCCAATGATTTCCTGGACTGGTCCGTTGGATGCCAGGGGAATCTTGTATGAACCCACAAAAGTGGGCGCAGCATGTACCAGTGTAGGAATCCTGACCTCATGGATAGTGGTTAGACCACAGACCAGGGAGTCGAGTGAAAGAAAATCTTTGTATTTTAACAAAAGTTGTCATAGTTTGTCTCGCTCAACATCGTTGGTAAGAGCATCTGCTTGGTCCACGACCTGTTCAATCTGAGAGGAAACATCAGAGGGAGTCTCTGATGGCTTTGAGCACGGCAGTGAGCATGCGGTTCCCCCATGCTCAGAATCACCTACCGCAAGAAAGCGTGAATCGGGGAAAGAAGGTGGAGTGAACGGCAGAGGTCTTCTAACACCTGCCTTCAGTTCCCCTTCTCCAATATCGATAAAAGCATCAAAGCACTTCAAAACATCGATGCCAATGAGCAAAGGCATGGTTCCACTCTCACAGATGTACACGGGGTGTGTCAAGCTCATGGGACCGATCGTGAATTGGAGCAGTCTTAGAAGAGCACTGTAGAATCAGAGAAAACATGGATAGTTAATGCACAGGGAATCAGTTCTAGAGGACGTACGCCTCCCCCTACATCCAAGCAGACGCAGTCGAAAACAGACTTCCTCATGATTGTAAAATCTGAACCCGTATCTAAAAGTGCGTTGCAGGGATGCCCCTGTTGCAATATGACAGATACTGTGGACTTACCACCCTGTAGCAGGAGAGGTCCCAACAGTAGTTCGTCAGGCTTGACGCCAGGGGGCGCCGGGCCACTATCCGTGGAGGTTGCACTTATCATCAATGTGGATGGAGCGATATGGGAAATGTTGTGTGTTTCCTGTAGTTCAGAGCCAATCAGTACCTCCGGTTGCAGCGTTTCCATCTTATCTGGAGGCAAATTAACGGAGCACAGGGTTTGAGCCCCTCCCACCTGGAGTCATCTCCAATGGCTTGGACTTTTCTGACTTCCTGTTGCAGATTGCAAAGTTGCATCTGCATGTTTTTCATTTCAGCAAGCTGCATATAGCTGGGTCTGCGTTTCAAATTTCCACTGGCATAATAGCATTTGCATTTGAAGTTGAAATTCATTTTCCATCTGTAGAATGAGAGAGGTCAAATGATTATTTGCTCTAAAGCCATTGTATAGAAGCAACAGGTCCTTTAATTTGTTGAAAATTTAATGGAAGCTGAATAGGAACCACTACACATACTAGAGTAAAATGTTTAAAATTACCTGAAATAGCTTTAAAATACACACACTATAGTGTAATGTTTAGAATGACCTGAAATAGTATTAAAATACACAAACTATAATATATTGTTTCGAATGACCTGAAATAGCATTAAAATACACATACTATAGTAGAATGTTCAGAATGACCTCACATAGCATTAAAATACACACACTATAGTATATTGTTTAGAATTACCTGAAATAGCATTACAATACACATATTATAGTATAATGTTTAGAATGACCTGAAATAGTATTGAAATACACATACTATATAGTATAATGGTTAGAATGACCTGAAAAAGTATTAAAATACACACACTATAGTATATTGTTTTGAATTACCTGAAATAGCATTACAATACACATACTATAGTATAATGTTTAGAATGACCAGATATAGTACTAAAATACACATACTATAGTGGCTCCTGGAGGGTGCAGATGCTTTTCTTCTCCTCTCCCCCATGTCTTATCCTCAAGTCCTTTGTCTGTCCGTGTGTGCAGGGTGCACGGCTGCTTCTGCATTTTTTATGGCAACTGAAATTCACTTAGATGGATCTCGTCAGTTGGTCACTCAACGCGGTTGATGACATTTTTTCAACAATGACAACGGGAGAAGGGGCTCTCGGATGCCCCTCCGGGACAGACCAGCTGTCTGTGGAGGACTCTGAAGATGTGTGGATATTCGTGGTGTTGGTGTCGGGTTTCCTGCCGATCGGCCTTGGAGGCTTCCTGTCTTCCCGGAAAATTAACGAGCTGTAGAGAAATATTGGCCTGATCCCCGAACTCAGAGATGGCTTGCACCGCTCTGTGAATTCACAGACTCACATAATTGTCGAGATGAATCATAAGCTTGGAACTTTGGCCGAGATTCATTCATTGGCACAGAAGATGGATGCCATGAAGGATAGAGTGGATGAATAAGCACAGATTGGGATAGTTTAATGTCCATTATTGGGATTTTGAGAGATTGAGGACCAACAAACTGTAAGACAGAGAGGAAATTATCTGTCTGGTCCCAAAACAATTTCTAATCGGAATCTGGCGCCCTAGAGTCTGCAAGGCTACAAAGAAAACTCCCCCCTCAGATGATATGTGGAATGTTCCGTCGCTATGGACACTCAACTCTGTCTCCTATCCCAGTATGCTATAGTAAGTTTAGAATGACCTGTAAAAGAATTTAAATACACATACTATAGTATAATATTTTGAATGACCACAGATAGTTTTAAAATACACATACTGTAGTAAAACGTTTAGATTGACCAGAACAAGTTTTTAAATACACATACTAGTTTGTTTAGAATGACCTGAAATGGTTTTAAAATACACATACTATAGTATAATGTTTAGAACGACCTCACATAGTATTATATTACACATTCTATAATACAATGTTTAGACTTGCCTGAAATAGTTTTAAAATACACATATTACAGTATGTTTGTCATCCAAGGTACGCTTACGAACAAGATTGTCATCGACATAGATGAGGGTACCTCGCTCTCGAGCATCAGGGCAGGCTTTGTCCAAGAAGATGTTGAACTCAGCTGGTGAGTTGGAAAAACAAAAAGGACATCGAGTTAAGGTGTAATGGCAGTTGGCAAAGGAGAGGGCTAGTTTGTGTTGGTCAGATTTATATACAAGAATGGCCCAGAATCCAGACGCAATGTCAAGGGTGGAGAAGTATTTAGTGTATTTCACTTTTGGGAATTCTTGTTCCAGGCGCGCCATCGGCTACCTAGAAGAGGGAACCTGTTTGTTGAGTTGCCTGTAGTCAATGGTTAGTCGCCACTTACCATTAGGCTTCTTTACTGGCCACAATGGAGCCGAGTAGGTGCTGTTTCAGGTTTGGATGATCCCTTTTGCCAAGAGGCTTTCCAATGATTTCCTGGACTGGTCCGTTGGATGCCAGGGGAATCTTGTATGAACCCACAAAAGTCGGCGCAGCATGTACCAGTGTAGGAATCCTGACCTCATGGATAGTGGTTAGACCACAGACCAGGGAGTCGAGTGAAAGAAAATCTTTGTATTTTAACAAAAGTTGTCATAGTTTGTCTCGCTCAACATCGTTGGTAAGAGCATCTGCTTGGTCCACGACCTGTTCAATCTGAGAGGAAACATCAGAGGGAGTCTCTGATGGCTTTGAGCACGGCAGTGAGCATGCGGTTCCCCCATGCTCAGAATCACCTACCGCAAGAAAGCGTGAATCGGGGAAAGAAGGTGGAGTGAACGGCAGAGGTCTTCTAACACCTGCCTTCAGTTCCCCTTCTCTAATATCGATAAAAGCATCAAAGCACTTCAAAACATCGATGCCAATGAGCAAAGGCATGGTTCCACTCTCACAGATGTACACGGGGTGTGTCAAGCTCATGGGACCGATCGTGAATTGGAGCAGTCTTAGAAGAGCACCGTAGAATCAGAGAAAACATGGATAGTTAATGCGCAGGGAATCAGTTCTGGAGGACGTACGCCTCCCCCTACATCCAAGCAGACGCAGTCGAAAACAGACTTCCTCATGATTGTAAAATCTGAACCCGTATCTAAAAGTGCGTTGCAGGGATGCCCCTGTTGCAATATGACAGATACTGTGGGCTTACCACCCTGTAGCAGGAGAGGTCCCAACAGTAGTTCGTCAGGCTCGACGCCAGGGGGCGCTGGGCCACTATCCGTGGAGGTTGCACTTATCATCAATGTGGATGGAGCGATATGGGACATGTTGTGTGTTTCCTGTAGTTCAGAGCCAATCAGTACCTCCGGTTGCAGTGTTTCCATCTTATCTGGAGGCAAATTAACGGAGCACAGGGTTTGAGCCCCTCCCACCTGGGAGTCATCTCCAATGGCTTGGACTTTTGTGACTTCCTGTTGCAGATTGAAAAGTTGCATCTGCATGTTTTTCATTTCAGCAAGCTGCATATAGCTGGGTCTGCGTTTCAAATTTCCACTGGCAAAATAGCATTTGCATTTGAAGTTGAAATTCATTTTCCATCTGTAGAATGAGAGAAGTCAAATGATTATTTGCTCTAAAGCCATTGTATAGAAGCAACAGGTCCTTTAATTTGTTGAAAAATTAATGGAAGCTGAATAGGAAACCCCTACACATACTATAGTATAATGTTTAGAATTACCTGAAATAGCATTAAAATACAGACACTATAGTGTAATGTTTAGAATGACCTGAAATAGTATTAAAATACACAAACTATAGTATATTGTTTCGAATTACCTGAAATTGCATTAAAATACGCATACTATAGTAGAATGTTCAGAATGACCTCACATAGCATTAAAATACACACACTATAGTATATTGTTTAGAATTACCTGAAATAGCATTACAATACACATACTAGAGTATAATGTTTAGAATTGCCTGAAATAGCATTAAAATACACATACTATAGTATAATGTTTAGAATGACCAGATATAGTACTAAAATACACATACTATATTGGCTCCTGGAGGGTGCAGATGCTTTTCTTCTCCTCTCCTCCATGTCTTATCCTCAAGTCCTTTGTCTGTCCGTGTGTGCTGGGTGCACGGCTGCTTCTGCATTTTTTATGGAAACTGAAATTCACTTAAATGGATCTCGTCATTTGGTCACTCAACGCGGTTGATGAAATTTTTTCAACAATGACAACGGGAGAAGGGGCTCTCGGATGCCCCTCCGGGACAGACCAGCTGTCTGTGGAGGACTCTGAAGATGTGTGGATATTCGTGGTGTTGGTGTCGGGTTTCCTGCCGATCGGCCTTGGAGGCTTCCTGTCTTCCCGGAAAATTAACGAGCTGTAGAGAAATATTGGCCTGATCCCCGAACTCAGAGATGGCTTGCACCGCGCTGTGAATTCACAGACTCACATAATTGTCGAGATGAATCATAAGCTTGGAACTTTGGCCGAGATTCATTCATTGGCACAGAAGATGGATGCCATGAAGGATAGAGTGGACGAATCAGCACAGATTGGGATGGTTTAATGTCCATTATTGGGATTTTGAGAGATTGAGGACCAACAAACTGTAAGACAGAGAGGAAATTATCTGTCTGGTCCCAAAACAATTTCTAATCGGAATCTGGCGCCCTAGAGTCTGCAAGGCTACAACAAAAACTCCCCCCTCAGATAATATGTGGAATGTGCCGTCGCTATGGACACTCAACTCTGTCTCCTATCCCAGTATACTAAAGTAAGTTTAGAATGACCTGTAAAAGAATATAAATACACATACTATAGTATAATATTTTGAATGACCACAGATAGTTTTAAAATACACATACTGTAGTAAAATGTTTAGATTGACCAGAACAAGTTTTTAAATACACATACTATAGTTTGTTTAGAATGACCTGAAATGGTTTTAAAATACACATACTATAGTATAATGTTTAGAATGACCTCACATAGTATTATATTACACATTCTATAATATAATGTTTAGACTTACCTGAAATAGTTTTAAAATACACATATTACAGTATGTTTGTCATCCAAGGTACGCTTACGAACAAGATTGTCGTCGACATAGATGAGGGTACCTCGCTCTCGAGCATCAGGGCAGGCATTGTCCAAGAAGATGTTGAACTCAGCTGGTGAGTTGGAATAACAAAAAGGACATCGAGTTAAGGTGTACTGGCAGTTGGCAAAGGAGAGGGCTAGTTTGTGTTGGTCCGATTTATATACAAGAATTGCCCAGAATCCAGACGCAATGTCAAGGGTGGAGAAGTATTTATTGTATTTCACTTTTGGGAATTCTTGTTCCAGGCGCGCCATCGGCTACCTAGAAGAGGGAACCTGTTTGTTGAGTTGCCTGTAGTCAATGGTTAGTCGCCACTTACCATTAGGCTTCTTTACTGGCCACAATGGAGCCGAGTAGGTGCTGTTTCAGGTTTGGATGGTCCCTTTTGCCAAGAGGCTTTCCAATGATTTCCTGGACTGGTCCGTTGGATGCCAGGGGAATCTTGTATGAACCCACAAAAGTCGGCGCAGCATGTACCAGTGTAGGAATCCTGACCTCATGGATAGTGGTTAGACCACAGACCAGGGAGTCGAGTGAAAGAAAATCTTTGTATTTTAACAAAAGTTGTCATAGTTTGTCTCGCTCGACATCGTTGGTAAGAGCATCTGCTTGGTCCACGACCTGTTCAATCTGAGAGGAAACATCAGAGGGAGTCTCTGATGGCTTTGAGCACGGCAGTGAGCATGCAGTTCCCCCATGCTCAGAATCACCTACCGCAAGAAAGCGTGAATCGGGGAAAGAAGGTGGAGTGAACGGCAGAGGTCTTCTAACACCTGCCTTCAGTTCCCCTTCTCCAATATCGATAAAAGCATCAAAGCACTTCAAAACATCGATGCCAATGAGCAAAGGCATGGTTCCACTCTCACAGATGTACACGGGGTGTGTCAAGCTCATGGGACCGATCGTGAATTGGAGCAGTCTTAGAAGAGCACTGTAGAATCAGAGAAAACATGGATAGTTAATGCACAGGGAATCAGTTCTGGAGGACGTACGCCTCCCCCTACATCCAAGCAGACGCAGTCGAAAACAGACTTCCTCATGATTGTAAAATCTGAACCCGTATCTAAAAGTGCGTTGCAGGGATGCCCCTGTTGCAATATGACAGATACTGTGGGCTTACCACCCTGTAGCAGGAGAGGTCCCAACAGTAGTTCGTCAGGCTTGACGCCAGGGGGCGCCGGGCCACTATCCGTGGAGGTTGCACTTATCATCAACGTGGATGGAGCGATATGGGACATGTTGTGTGTTTCCTGTAGTTCAGAGCCAATCAGTACCTCCGGTTGCAGAGTTTCCATCTTATCTGGAGGCAAATTAACGGAGCACAGGGTTTGAGCCCCTCCCACCTGGGAGTCATCTCCAATGGCTTGGACTTGTGTGACTTCCTGTTGCAGATTGAAAAGTTGCATCTGCATGTTTTTCATTTCAGCAAGCTGCATATAGCTGGGTCTGCGTTTCAAATTTCCACTGGCAAAATAGCATTTGCATTTGAAGTTGAAATTCATTTTCCATCTGTAGAATGAGAGAGGTCAAATGATTATTTGCTCTAAAGCCATTGTATAGAAGCAACAGGTCCTTTAATTTGTTGAAAATTTAATGGAAGCTGAATAGGAACCACTACACATACTAGAGTAAAATGTTTAAAATGACCTGAAATAGCTTTAAAATACACACACTATAGTGTAATGTTTAGAATGACCTGAAATAGTATTAAAATACACAAACTATAATATATTGTTTCGAATGACCTGAAATAGCATTAAAATACACATACTATAGTAGAATGTTCAGAATGACCTCACATAGCATTAAAATACACACACTATAGTATATTGTTTAGAATTACCTGAAATAGCATTACAATACACATATTATAGTATAATGTTTAGAATGACCTGAAATAGTATTGAAATACACATACTATATAGTATAATGGTTAGAATGACCTGAAAAAGTATTAAAATACACACACTATAGTATATTGTTTTGAATTACCTGAAATAGCATTACAATACACATACTATAGTATAATGTTTAGAATGACCAGATATAGTACTAAAATACACATACTACAGGTGCTGGCCAGTAAATTAGAATATCATCAAAAGGTTGAAAATATTTCAGTAATTCCATTCAAAACGTGAAACTTGTACATTATATTCATGCAATGCACACAGACCAATGTATTTCCAATGTTCATTACATTTAAATTAGATATTCATAAGTGACAACTAATGAAAACTCCAAATTTGGTATCTCAAAAAATTAGAATATTCTGAAAAGGCTGAATATAGAAGACACCTGCTGCCACTCTAATCAGCTGATTTACTCAAAACACCTGCAAAGGCCTTTAAAAGGTCCCTCAGTCTTGTTTTGAAGGCACCACAATCATGGGGAAGACTTCTGACTTAACAGCTGTCCAAAAGACAATCATTGACACCTTGCACAAGGAGGGCAAGACACAAAAGGTGATTGCTAAAGAAGCTGGCTGTTCGCAGAGCTCTGTGTCCAAGCACATTAACAGACAGGCGAAGGGACGGAAAAAATGTGGTAGAAAAAAGTGTACAAGCTCTAGGGATAACCGCACCCTGCAGAGAATTGTGACGACAAACCCATTCAAAAATGTGGGGGAGATCCACAAAGAGTGGACTGCAGCTGGAGTCAGCGCTTCAAGAACCACCACGAGGAGACTCATGAAAGACATGGGATTCAGGTGTCGCATTCCGTGTGTCAAGCCACTCTTGAACAAGAAACAGCGCAAGAAGCGTCTCGCCTGGGCCAAGGACAAAAAGGACTGGACTGATGCTGAGTGGTCCAAAGTTATGTTTTCTGATGAAAGCAAGTTCTGCATTTCCTTTGGAAATCAAGGACCCAGAGTCTGGAGGAAGAGCGGAGAAGCACAGAATCCACGTTGCATGAGGTCCAGTGTAAAGCTTCCACCGTCAGTGATGGTGTGGGGTGCCATGTCATCTGCCGGTGTTGGCCCACTCTGTTTCCTGAGGTCCAGGGTCAATGCAGCCGTCTACCAGGAAGTTTTAGAACACTTCATGCTTCCTGCTGCTGACCAACTTTATGGGGATGCAGACTTCACCTTTCAACAGGACTTGGCACCTGCACACAGTGCCAGAACCACCAGCACCTGGTTCAAGGACCATGGTATCCCTGTCCTTGATTGGCCAGCAAACTCGCCTGACCTTAACCCCATAGAAAATCTATGGGGTATTGTGAAGCGGAGGATGCAATACGCTAGACCCAACAATGCAGAGGAGCTGAAGACGACTATCAGAGCAACCTGGGCTCTCATAACACCTGAGCAGTGCCACAGACTGATCGAGTCCATGCCACGCCGCATTACTGCAGTTATTGAGGCAAAAGGAGCCCCGACTAAGTATTGAGTGCTATACATGCACATTCTTTTCATGTTCATTCTTTTCAGTTGGCCAACATTAGAGAAACAAACATTTTTTCATTGGCCTTTAGAATATTCTAATTTTCTGAGATACCAGATTTGATGTTTTCATTGGTTGTCACCTATAAATATCAAAATTAAACGTAATAAACATCGGAAATACATTGGTCTGTGTGCATTGCATGAATATAATGTACAAGTTTCACGTTTTGAATGGAATTACTGAAATATTTTCAACCTTTTGATGATATTCTAATTTACTGGCCAGCACCTGTATAGTGGCTCCTGGAGGGTGCAGATGCTTTTCTTCTCCTCTCCTCCATGTCTTATCCTCAAGTCCTTTGTCTGTCCGTGTGTGCTGGGTGCACGGCTGCTTCTGCATTTTTTATGGAAACTGAAATTCACTTAAATGGATCTCGTCAGTTGGTCACTCAACGCGGTTGATGAAATTTTTTCAACAATGACAACGGGAGAAGGGGCTCTCGGATGCCCCTCCGGGACAGACCAGATGTCTGTGGAGGACTCTGAAGATGTGTGGATATTCGTGGTGTTGGTGTCGGGTTTCCTGCCGATCGGCCTTGGAGGCTTCCTGTCTTCCCGGAAAATTAACGAGCTGTAGAGAAATATTGGCCTGATCCCCGAACTCAGAGATGGCTTGCACCGCGCTGTGAATTCACAGACTCACATAATTGTCGAGATGAATCATAAGCTTGGGACTTTGGCCGAGATTCATTCATTGGCACAGAAGATGGATGCCATGAAGGATAGAGTGGACGAATCAGCACAGATTGGGATGGTTTAATGTCCATTATTGGGATTTTGAGAGATTGAGGACCAACAAACTGTAAGACAGAGAGGAAATTATCTGTCTGGTCCCAAAACAATTTCTAATCGGAATCTGGCACCCTAGAGTCTGCAAGGCTACAAAGAAAACTCCCCCCTCAGATGATATGTGGAATGTTCCGTCGCTATGGACACTCAAGTCTGTCTCCTATCCCAGTATGCTATAGTAAGTTTAGAATGACCTGTAAAAGAATTTAAATACACATACTATAGTATAATATTTTGAATGACCACAGATAGTTTTAAAAGACACATACTGTAGTAAAACGTTTAGATTGACCAGAACAAGTTTTTAAATACACATACTAGTTTGTTTAGAATGACCTGAAATGGTTTTAAAATACACATACTATAGTATAATGTTTAGAACGACCTCACATAGTATTATAATACACATTCTATAATACAATGTTTAGACTTGCCTGAAATAGTTTTAAAATACACATATTACAGTATGTTTGTCATCCAAGGTACGCTTACGAACAAGATTGTCATCGACATAGATGAGGGTACCTCGCTCTCGAGCATCAGGGCAGGCTTTGTCCAAGAAGATGTTGAACTCAGCTGGTGAGTTGGAATAACAAAAAGGACATTGAGTTAAGGTGTAATGGCAGTTGGCAAAGGAGAGGGCTAGTTTGTGTTGGTCAGATTTATATACAAGAATTGCCCAGAATCCAGACGCAATGTCAAGGGTGGAGAAGTATTTAGTGTATTTCACTTTTGGGAATTCTTGTTCCAGGCGCGCCATCGGCTACCTAGAAGAGGGAACCTGTTTGTTGAGTTGCCTGTAGTCAATGGTTAGTCGCCACTTACCATTAGGCTTCTTTACTGGCCACAATGGAGCCGAGTAGGTGCTGTTTCAGGTTTGGATGATCCCTTTTGCCAAGAGGCTTTCCAATGATTTCCTGGACTGGTCCGTTGGATGCCAGGGGAATCTTGTATGAACCCACAAAAGTCGGCGCAGCATGTACCAGTGTAGGAATCCTGACCTCATGGATAGTGGTTAGACCACAGACCAGGGAGTCGAGTGAAAGAAAATCTTTGTATTTTAACAAAAGTTGTCATAGTTTGTCTCGCTCAACATCGTTGGTAAGAGCATCTGCTTGGTCCACGACCTGTTCAATCTGAGAGGAAACATCAGAGGGAGTCTCTGATGGCTTTGAGCACGGCAGTGAGCATGCGGTTCCCCCATGCTCAGAATCACCTACCGCAAGAAAGCGTGAATCGGGGAAAGAAGGTGGAGTGAACGGCAGAGGTCTTCTAACACCTGCCTTCAGTTCCCCTTCTCCAATATCGATAAAAGCATCAAAGCACTTCAAAACATCGATGCCAATGAGCAAAGGCATGGTTCCACTCTCACAGATGTACACGGGGTGTGTCAAGCTCATGGGACCGATCGTGAATTGGAGCAGTCTTAGAAGAGCACCGTAGAATCAGAGAAAACATGGATAGTTAATGCGCAGGGAATCAGTTCTGGAGGACGTACGCCTCCCCCTACATCCAAGCAGACGCAGTCGAAAACAGACTTCCTCATGATTGTAAAATCTGAACCCGTATCTAAAAGTGCGTTGCAGGGATGCCCCTGTTGCAATATGACAGATACTGTGGGCTTACCACCCTGTAGCAGGAGAGGTCCCAACAGTAGTTCGTCAGGCTCGACGCCAGGGGGCGCCGGGCCACTATCCGTGGAGGTTGCACTTATCATCAATGTGGATGGAGCGATATGGGACATGTTGTGTGTTTCCTGTAGTTCAGAGCCAATCAGTACCTCCGGTTGCAGTGTTTCCATCTTATCTGGAGGCAAATTAACGGAGCACAGGGTTTGAGCCCCTCCCACCTGGGAGTCATCTCCAATGGCTTGGACTTTTGTGACTTCCTGTTGCAGATTGAAAAGTTGCATCTGCATGTTTTTCATTTCAGCAAGCTGCATATAGCTGGGTCTGCGTTTCAAATTTCCACTGGCAAAATAGCATTTGCATTTGAAGTTGAAATTCATTTTCCATCTGTAGAATGAGAGAAGTCAAATGATTATTTGCTCTAAAGCCATTGTATAGAAGCAACAGGTCCTTTAATTTGTTGAAAAATTAATGGAAGCTGAATAGGAAACCCCTACACATACTATAGTATAATGTTTAGAATTACCTGAAATAGCATTAAAATACACACACTATAGTGTAATGTTTAGAATGACCTGAAATAGTATTAAAATACACAAACTATAGTATATTGTTTCGAATTACCTGAAATTGCATTAAAATACACATACTATAGTAGAATGTTCAGAATGACCTCACATAGCATTAAAATACACACACTATAGTATATTGTTTAGAATTACCTGAAATAGCATTACAATACACATACTATAGTATAATGTTTAGAATGACCTGAAATAGTATTGAAATACACATACCATATGGTATAATGGTTAGAATGACCTGAAAAAGTATTAAAATACTCACACTATAGTATATTGTTTAGAATTACCTGAAATAGCATTAAAATACACATACTATAGTATAATGTTTAGAATGACCAGATATAGTACTAAAATACACATACTATAGTGGCTCCTGGAGGGTGCAGATGCTTTTCTTCTCCTCTCCTCCATGTCTTATCCTCAAGTCCTTTGTCTGTCCGTGTGTGCTGGGTGCACGGCTGCTTCTGCATTTTTTATGGAAACTGAAATTCACTTAAATGGATCTCGTCAGTTGGTCACTCAACGCGGTTGATGAAATTTTTTCAACAATGACAACGGGAGAAGGGGCTCTCGGATGCCCCTCCGGGACAGACCAGCTGTCTGTGGAGGACTCTGAAGATGTGTGGATATTCGTGGTGTTGGTGTCGGGTTTCCTGCCGATCGGCCTTGGAGGCTTCCTGTCTTCCCGAAAAAAAAGAGCTGTAGAGAAATATTGGCCTGATCCCCGAACTCAGAGATGGCTTGCACCGCGCTGTGAATTCACAGACTCACATAATTGTCGAGATGAATCATAAGCTTGGGACTTTGGCCGAGATTCATTCATTGGCACAGAAGATGGATGCCATGAAGGATAGAGTGGACGAATCAGCACAGATTGGGATGGTTTAATGTCCATTATTGGGATTTTGAGAGATTGAGGACCAACAAACTGTAAGACAGAGAGGAAATTATCTGTCTGGTCCCAAAACAATTTCTAATCGGAATCTGGCGCCCTAGAGTCTGCAAGGCTACAACAAAAACTCCCCCCTCAGATAATATGTGGAATGTGCCGTCGCTATGGACACTCAACTCTGTCTCCTATCCCAGTATACTAAAGTAAGTTTAGAATGACCTGTAAAAGAATTTAAATACACATACTATAGTATAATATTTTGAATGACCACAGATAGTTTTAAAATACACATACTGTAGTAAAATGTTTAGATTGACCAGAACAAGTTTTTTAATACACATACTAGTTTGTTTAGAATGACCTGAAATGGTTTTAAAATACACATACTATAGTATAATGTTTAGAACGACCTCACATAGTATTATAATACACATTCTATAATACAATGTTTAGACTTGCCTGAAATAGTTTTAAAATACACATATTACAGTATGTTTGTCATCCAAGGTACGCTTACGAACAAGATTGTCATCGACATAGATGAGGGTACCTCGCTCTCGAGCATCAGGGCAAGCTTTGTCCAAGAAGATGTTGAACTCAGCTGGTGAGTTGGAATAACAAAAAGGACATTGAGTTAAGGTGTAATGGCAGTTGGCAAAGGAGAGGGCTAGTTTGTGTTGGTCAGATTTATATACAAGAATTGCCCAGAATCCAGACGCAATGTCAAGGGTGGAGAAGTATTTAGTGTATTTCACTTTTGGGAATTCTTGTTCCAGGCGCGCCATCGGCTACCTAGAAGAGGGAACCTGTTTGTTGAGTTTCCTGTAGTCAATGGTTAGTCGCCACTTACCATTAGGCTTCTTTACTGGCCACAATGGAGCCGAGTAGGTGCTGTTTCAGGTTTGGATGATCCCTTTTGCCAAGAGGCTTTCCAATGATTTCCTGGACTGGTCCGTTGGATGCCAGGGGAATCTTGTATGAACCCACAAAAGTCGGCGCAGCATGTACCAGTGTAGGAATCCTGACCTCATGGACAGTGGTTAGACCACAGACCAGGGAGTCGAGTGAAAGAAAATCTTTGTATTTTAACAAAAGTTGTCATAGTTTGTCTCGCTCAACATCGTTGGTAAGAGCATCTGCTTGGTCCACGACCTGTTCAATCTGAGAGGAAACATCAGAGGGAGTCTCTGATGGCTTTGAGCACGGCAGTGAGCATGCGGTTCCCCCATGCTCAGAATCACCTACCGCAAGAAAGCGTGAATCGGGGAAAGAAGGTGGAGTGAACGGCAGAGGTCTTCTAACACCTGCCTTCAGTTCCCCTTCTCCAATATCGATAAAAGCATCAAAGCACTTCAAAACATCGATGCCAATGAGCAAAGGCATGGTTCCACTCTCACAGATGTACACGGGGTGTGTCAAGCTCATGGGACCGATCGTGAATTGGAGCAGTCTTAGAAGAGCACCGTAGAATCAGAGAAAACATGGATAGTTAATGCGCAGGGAATCAGTTCTGGAGGACGTACGCCTCCCCCTACATCCAAGCAGACGCAGTCGAAAACAGACTTCCTCATGATTGTAAAATCTGAACCCGTATCTAAAAGTGCATTGCAGGGATGCCCCTGTTGCAATATGACAGATACTGTGGGCTTACCACCCTGTAGCAGGAGAGGTCCCAACAGTAGTTCGTCAGGCTCGACGCCAGGGGGCGCCGGGCCACTATCCGTGGAGGTTGCACTTATCATCAATGTGGATGGAGCGATATGGGACATGTTGTGTGTTTCCTGTAGTTCAGAGCCAATCAGTACCTCCGGTTGCAGTGTTTCCATCTTATCTGGAGGCAAATTAACGGAGCACAGGGTTTGAGCCCCTCCCACCTGGGAGTCATCTCCAATGGCTTGGACTTTTGTGACTTCCTGTTGCAGATTGAAAAGTTGCATCTGCATGTTTTTCATTTCAGCAAGCTGCATATAGCTGGGTCTGCGTTTCAAATTTCCACTGGCAAAATAGCATTTGCATTTGAAGTTGAAATTCATTTTCCATCTGTAGAATGAGAGAAGTCAAATGATTATTTGCTCTAAAGCCATTGTATAGAAGCAACAGGTCCTTTAATTTGTTGAAAAATTAATGGAAGCTGAATAGGAAACCCCTACACATACTATAGTATAATGTTTAGAATTACCTGAAATAGCATTAAAATACACACACTATAGTGTAATGTTTAGAATGACCTGAAATAGTATTAAAATACACAAACTATAGTATATTGTTTCGAATTACCTGAAATTGCATTAAAATACACATACTATAGTAGAATGTTCAGAATGACCTCACATAGCATTAAAATACACACACTATAGTATATTGTTTAGAATTACCTGAAATAGCATTACAATACACATACTATAGTATAATGTTTAGAATGACCTGAAATAGTATTGAAATACACATACCATATAGTATAATGGTTAGAATGACCTGAAAAAGTATTAAAATACTCACACTATAGTATATTGTTTAGAATTACCTGAAATAGCATTAAAATACACATACTATAGTATAATGTTTAGAATGACCAGATATAGTACTAAAATACACATACTATAGTGGCTCCTGGAGGGTGCAGATGCTTTTCTTCTCCTCTCCTCCATGTCTTATCCTCAAGTCCTTTGTCTGTCCGTGTGTGCTGGGTGCACGGCTGCTTCTGCATTTTTTATGGAAACTGAAATTCACTTAAATGGATCTCGTCAGTTGGTCACTCAACGCGGTTGATGAAATTTTTTCAACAATGACAACGGGAGAAGGGGCTCTCGGATGCCCCTCCGGGACAGACCAGCTGTCTGTGGAGGACTCTGAAGATGTGTGGATATTCGTGGTGTTGGTGTCGGGTTTCCTGCCGATCGGCCTTGGAGGCTTCCTGTCTTCCCGGAAAATTAACGAGCTGTAGAGAAATATTGGCCTGATCCCCGAACTCAGAGATGGCTTGCACCGCGCTGTGAATTCACAGACTCACATAATTGTCGAGATGAATCATAAGCTTGGGACTTTGGCCGAGATTCATTCATTGGCACAGAAGATGGATGCCATGAAGGATAGAGTGGACGAATCAGCACAGATTGGGATGGTTTAATGTCCATTATTGGGATTTTGAGAGATTGAGGACCAACAAACTGTAAGACAGAGAGGAAATTATCTGTCTGGTCCCAAAACAATTTCTAATCGGAATCTGGCGCCCTAGAGTCTGCAAGGCTACAACAAAAACTCCCCCCTCAGATAATATGTGGAATGTGCCGTCGCTATGGACACTCAACTCTGTCTCCTATCCCAGTATACTAAAATAAGTTTAGAATGACCTGTAAAAGAATTTAAATACACATACTATAGTATAATATTTTGAATGACCACAGATAGTTTTAAAATACACATACTGTAGTAAAATGTTTAGATTGACCAGAACAAGTTTTTAAATACACATACTATAGTATAATGTTTAGAATGACCTCACATAGTATTATATTACACATTCTATAATATAATGTTTAGACTTACCTGAAATAGTTTTAAAATACACATATTACAGTATGTTTGTCATCCAAGGTACGCTTACGAACAAGATTGTCGTCGACATAGATGAGGGTACCTCGCTCTCGAGCATCAGGGCAGGCATTGTCCAGGAAGATGTTGAACTCAGCTGGTGAGTTGGAATAACAAAAAGGACATCGAGTTAAGGTGTACTGGCAGTTGGCAAAGGAGAGGGCTAGTTTGTGTTGGTCCGATTTATATACAAGAATTGCCCAGAATCCAGACGCAATGTCAAGGGTGGAGAAGTATTTAGTGTATTTCACTTTTGGGAATTCTTGTTCCAGGCGCGCCATCGGCTACCTAGAAGAGGGAACCTGTTTGTTGAGTTTCCTGTAGTCAATGGTTAGTCGCCACTTACCATTAGGCTTCTTTACTGGCCACAATGGAGCCGAGTAGGTGCTGTTTCAGGTTTGGATGATCCCTTTTGCCAAGAGGCTTTCCAATGATTTCCTGGACTGGTCCGTTGGATGCCAGGGGAATCTTGTATGAACCCACAAAAGTCGGCGCAGCATGTACCAGTGTAGGAATCCTGACCTCATGGATAGTGGTTAGACCACAGACCAGGGAGTCGAGTGAAAGAAAATCTTTGTATTTTAACAAAAGTTGTCATAGTTTGTCTCGCTCAACATCGTTGGTAGAAGCATCTGCTTGGTCCACGACCTGTTCAATCTGAGAGGAAACATCAGAGGGAGTCTCTGATGGCTTTGAGCACGGCAGTGAGCATGCGGTTCCCCCATGCTCAGAATCACCTACCGCAAGAAAGCGTGAATCGGGGAAAGAAGGTGGAGTGAACGGCAGAGGTCTTCTAACACCTGCCTTCAGTTCCCCTTCTCCAATATCGATAAAAGCATCAAAGCACTTCAAAACATCGATGCCAATGAGCAAAGGCATGGTTCCACTCTCACAGATGTACACGGGGTGTGTCAAGCTCATGGGACCGATCGTGAATTGGAGCAGTCTTAGAAGAGCACTGTAGAATCAGAGAAAACATGGATAGTTAATGCACAGGGAATCAGTTCTGGAGGACGTACGCCTCCCCCTACATCCAAGCAGACGCAGTCGAAAACAGACTTCCTCATGATTGTAAAATCTGAACCTGTATCTAAAAGTGCGTTGCAGGGATGCCCCTGTTGCAATATGACAGATACTGTGGGCTTACCACCCTGTAGCAGGAGAGGTCCCAACAGTAGTTCGTCAGGCTTGACGCCAGGGGGCGCCGGGCCACTATCCGTGGAGGTTGCACTTATCATCAACGTGGATGGAGTGATATGGGACATGTTGTGTGTTTCCTGTAGTTCAGAGCCAATCAGTACCTCCGGTTGCAGCGTTTCCATCTTATCTGGAGGCAAATTAACGGAGCACAGGGTTTGAGCCCCTCCCACCTGGGAGTCATCTCCAATGGCTTGGACTTGTGTGACTTCCTGTTGCAGATTGAAAAGTTGCATCTGCATGTTTTTCATTTCAGCAAGCTGCATATAGCTGGGTCTGCGTTTCAAATTTCCACTGGCAAAATAGCATTTGCATTTGAAGTTGAAATTCATTTTCCATCTGTAGAATGAGAGAGGTCAAATGATTATTTGCTCTAAAGCCATTGTATAGAAGCAACAGGTCCTTTAATTTGTTGAAAATTTAATGGAAGCTGAATAGGAACCACTACACATACTAGAGTAAAATGTTTAAAATTACCTGAAATAGCATTAAAATACACACACTATAGTGTAATGTTTAGAATGACCTGAAATAGTATTAAAATACACAAACTATAATATATTGTTTCGAATGACCTGAAATAGCATTAAAATACACATACTATAGTAGAATGTTCAGAATGACCTCACATAGCATTAAAATACACACACTATAGTATATTGTTTAGAATTACCTGAAATAGCATTACAATACACATACTATAGTATAATGTTTAGAATGACCTGAAATAGTATTGAAATACACATACCATATAGTATAATGGTTAGAATGACCTGAAAAAGTATTAAAATACTCACACTATAGTATATTGTTTAGAATTACCTGAAATAGCATTAAAATACACATACTATAGTATAATGTTTAGAATGACCAGATATAGTACTAAAATACACATACTATAGTGGCTCCTGGAGGGTGCAGATGCTTTTCTTCTCCTCTCCTCCATGTCTTATCCTCAAGTCCTTTGTCTGTCCGTGTGTGCTGGGTGCACGGCTGCTTCTGCATTTTTTATGGAAACTGAAATTCACTTAAATGGATCTCGTCAGTTGGTCACTCAACGCGGTTGATGACATTTTTTCAACAATGACAACGGGAGAAGGGGCTCTCGGATGCCCCTCCGGGACAGACCAGCTGTCTGTGGAGGACTCTGAAGATGTGTGGATATTCGTGGTGTTGGTGTCGGGTTTCCTGCCGATCGGCCTTGGAGGCTTCCTGTCTTCCCGGAAAATTAACGAGCTGTAGAGAAATATTGGCCTGATCCCCGAACTCAGAGATGGCTTGCACCGCGCTGTGAATTCACAGACTCACATAATTGTCGAGATGAATCATAAGCTTGGGACTTTGGCCGAGATTCATTCATTGGCACAGAAGATGGATGCCATGAAGGATAGAGTGGACGAATCAGCACAGATTGGGATGGTTTAATGTCCATTATTGGGATTTTGAGAGATTGAGGACCAACAAACTGTAAGACAGAGAGGAAATTATCTGTCTGGTCCCAAAACAATTTCTAATCGGAATCTGGCGCCCTAGAGTCTGCAAGGCTACAACAAAAACTCCCCCCTCAGATAATATGTGGAATGTGCCGTCGCTATGGACACTCAACTCTGTCTCCTATCCCAGTATACTAAAGTAAGTTTAGAATGACCTGTAAAAGAATTTAAATACACATACTATAGTATAATATTTTGAATGACCACAGATAGTTTTAAAATACACATACTGTAGTAAAATGTTTAGATTGACCAGAACAAGTTTTTAAATACACATACTATAGTATAATGTTTAGAATGACCTCACATAGTATTATATTACACATTCTATAATATAATGTTTAGACTTACCTGAAATAGTTTTAAAATACACATATTACAGTATGTTTGTCATCCAAGGTACGCTTACGAACAAGATTGTCGTCGACATAGATGAGGGTACCTCGCTCTCGAGCATCAGGGCAGGCATTGTCCAGGAAGATGTTGAACTCAGCTGGTGAGTTGGAATAACAAAAAGGACATCGAGTTAAGGTGTACTGGCAGTTGGCAAAGGAGAGGGCTAGTTTGTGTTGGTCCGATTTATATACAAGAATTGCCCAGAATCCAGACGCAATGTCAAGGGTGGAGAAGTATTTAGTGTATTTCACTTTTGGGAATTCTTGTTCCAGGCGCGCCATCGGCTACCTAGAAGAGGGAACCTGTTTGTTGAGTTTCCTGTAGTCAATGGTTAGTCGCCACTTACCATTAGGCTTCTTTACTGGCCACAATGGAGCCGAGTAGGTGCTGTTTCAGGTTTGGATGATCCCTTTTGCCAAGAGGCTTTCCAATGATTTCCTGGACTGGTCCGTTGGATGCCAGGGGAATCTTGTATGAACCCACAAAAGTCGGCGCAGAATGTACCAGTGTAGGAATCCTGACCTCATGGATAGTGGTTAGACCACAGACCAGGGAGTCGAGTGAAAGAAAATCTTTGTATTTTAACAAAAGTTGTCATAGTTTGTCTCGCTCAACATCGTTGGTAGAAGCATCTGCTTGGTCCACGACCTGTTCAATCTGAGAGGAAACATCAGAGGGAGTCTCTGATGGCTTTGAGCACGGCAGTGAGCATGCGGTTCCCCCATGCTCAGAATCACCTACCGCAAGAAAGCGTGAATCGGGGAAAGAAGGTGGAGTGAACGGCAGAGGTCTTCTAACACCTGCCTTCAGTTCCCCTTCTCCAATATCGATAAAAGCATCAAAGCACTTCAAAACATCGATGCCAATGAGCAAAGGCATGGTTCCACTCTCACAGATGTACACGGGGTGTGTCAAGCTCATGGGACCGATCGTGAATTGGAGCAGTCTTAGAAGAGCACTGTAGAATCAGAGAAAACATGGATAGTTAATGCACAGGGAATCAGTTCTGGAGGACGTACGCCTCCCCCTACATCCAAGCAGACGCAGTCGAAAACAGACTTCCTCATGATTGTAAAATCTGAACCTGTATCTAAAAGTGCGTTGCAGGGATGCCCCTGTTGCAATATGACAGATACTGTGGGCTTACCACCCTGTAGCAGGAGAGGTCCCAACAGTAGTTCGTCAGGCTTGACGCCAGGGGGCGCCGGGCCACTATCCGTGGAGGTTGCACTTATCATCAACGTGGATGGAGTGATATGGGACATGTTGTGTGTTTCCTGTAGTTCAGAGCCAATCAGTACCTCCGGTTGCAGCGTTTCCATCTTATCTGGAGGCAAATTAACGGAGCACAGGGTTTGAGCCCCTCCCACCTGGGAGTCATCTCCAATGGCTTGGACTTGTGTGACTTCCTGTTGCAGATTGAAAAGTTGCATCTGCATGTTTTTCATTTCAGCAAGCTGCATATAGCTGGGTCTGCGTTTCAAATTTCCACTGGCAAAATAGCATTTGCATTTGAAGTTGAAATTCATTTTCCATCTGTAGAATGAGAGAGGTCAAATGATTATTTGCTCTAAAGCCATTGTATAGAAGCAACAGGTCCTTTAATTTGTTGAAAATTTAATGGAAGCTGAATAGGAACCACTACACATACTAGAGTAAAATGTTTAAAATTACCTGAAATAGCATTAAAATACACACACTATAGTGTAATGTTTAGAATGACCTGAAATAGTATTAAAATACACAAACTATAATATATTGTTTCGAATGACCTGAAATAGCATTAAAATACACATACTATAGTAGAATGTTCAGAATGACCTCACATAGCATTAAAATACACACACTATAGTATATTGTTTAGAATTACCTGAAATAGCATTACAATACACATATTATAGTATAATGTTTAGAATGACCTGAAATAGTATTGAAATACACATACTATATAGTATAATGGTTAGAATGACCTGAAAAAGTATTAAAATACACACACTATAGTATATTGTTTTGAATTACCTGAAATAGCATTAAAATACACATACTATAGTATATTGTTTCGAATTACCTGAAATTGCATTAAAATACGCATACTATAGTAGAATGTTCAGAATGACCTCACATAGCATTAAAATACACACACTATAGTATATTGTTTAGAATTACCTGAAATAGCATTACAATACACATACTAGAGTATAATGTTTAGAATTGCCTGAAATAGCATTAAAATACACATACTATAGTATAATGTTTAGAATGACCAGATATAGTACTAAAATACACATACTATATTGGCTCCTGGAGGGTGCAGATGCTTTTCTTCTCCTCTCCTCCATGTCTTATCCTCAAGTCCTTTGTCTGTCCGTGTGTGCTGGGTGCACGGCTGCTTCTGCATTTTTTATGGAAACTGAAATTCACTTAAATGGATCTCGTCATTTGGTCACTCAACGCGGTTGATGAAATTTTTTCAACAATGACAACGGGAGAAGGGGCTCTCGGATGCCCCTCCGGGACAGACCAGCTGTCTGTGGAGGACTCTGAAGATGTGTGGATATTCGTGGTGTTGGTGTCGGGTTTCCTGCCGATCGGCCTTGGAGGCTTCCTGTCTTCCCGGAAAATTAACGAGCTGTAGAGAAATATTGGCCTGATCCCCGAACTCAGAGATGGCTTGCACCGCGCTGTGAATTCACAGACTCACATAATTGTCGAGATGAATCATAAGCTTGGAACTTTGGCCGAGATTCATTCATTGGCACAGAAGATGGATGCCATGAAGGATAGAGTGGACGAATCAGCACAGATTGGGATGGTTTAATGTCCATTATTGGGATTTTGAGAGATTGAGGACCAACAAACTGTAAGACAGAGAGGAAATTATCTGTCTGGTCCCAAAACAATTTCTAATCGGAATCTGGCGCCCTAGAGTCTGCAAGGCTACAACAAAAACTCCCCCCTCAGATAATATGTGGAATGTGCCGTCGCTATGGACACTCAACTCTGTCTCCTATCCCAGTATACTAAAGTAAGTTTAGAATGACCTGTAAAAGAATATAAATACACATACTATAGTATAATATTTTGAATGACCACAGATAGTTTTAAAATACACATACTGTAGTAAAATGTTTAGATTGACCAGAACAAGTTTTTAAATACACATACTATAGTTTGTTTAGAATGACCTGAAATGGTTTTAAAATACACATACTATAGTATAATGTTTAGAATGACCTCACATAGTATTATATTACACATTCTATAATATAATGTTTAGACTTACCTGAAATAGTTTTAAAATACACATATTACAGTATGTTTGTCATCCAAGGTACGCTTACGAACAAGATTGTCGTCGACATAGATGAGGGTACCTCGCTCTCGAGCATCAGGGCAGGCATTGTCCAAGAAGATGTTGAACTCAGCTGGTGAGTTGGAATAACAAAAAGGACATCGAGTTAAGGTGTACTGGCAGTTGGCAAAGGAGAGGGCTAGTTTGTGTTGGTCCGATTTATATACAAGAATTGCCCAGAATCCAGACGCAATGTCAAGGGTGGAGAAGTATTTAGTGTATTTCACTTTTGGGAATTCTTGTTCCAGGCGCGCCATCGGCTACCTAGAAGAGGGAACCTGTTTGTTGAGTTGCCTGTAGTCAATGGTTAGTCGCCACTTACCATTAGGCTTCTTTACTGGCCACAATGGAGCCGAGTAGGTGCTGTTTCAGGTTTGGATGATCCCTTTTGCCAAGAGGCTTTCCAATGATTTCCTGGACTGGTCCGTTGGATGCCAGGGGAATCTTGTATGAACCCACAAAAGTCGGCGCAGCATGTACCAGTGTAGGAATCCTGACCTCATGGATAGTGGTTAGACCACAGACCAGGGAGTCGAGTGAAAGAAAATCTTTGTATTTTAACAAAAGTTGTCATAGTTTGTCTCGCTCGACATCGTTGGTAAGAGCATCTGCTTGGTCCACGACCTGTTCAATCTGAGAGGAAACATCAGAGGGAGTCTCTGATGGCTTTGAGCACGGCAGTGAGCATGCAGTTCCCCCATGCTCAGAATCACCTACCGCAAGAAAGCGTGAATCGGGGAAAGAAGGTGGAGTGAACGGCAGAGGTCTTCTAACACCTGCCTTCAGTTCCCCTTCTCCAATATCGATAAAAGCATCAAAGCACTTCAAAACATCGATGCCAATGAGCAAAGGCATGGTTCCACTCTCACAGATGTACACGGGGTGTGTCAAGCTCATGGGACCGATCGTGAATTGGAGCAGTCTTAGAAGAGCACTGTAGAATCAGAGAAAACATGGATAGTTAATGCACAGGGAATCAGTTCTGGAGGACGTACGCCTCCCCCTACATCCAAGCAGACGCAGTCGAAAACAGACTTCCTCATGATTGTAAAATCTGAACCCGTATCTAAAAGTGCGTTGCAGGGATGCCCCTGTTGCAATATGACAGATACTGTGGGCTTACCACCCTGTAGCAGGAGAGGTCCCAACAGTAGTTCGTCAGGCTTGACGCCAGGGGGCGCCGGGCCACTATCCGTGGAGGTTGCACTTATCATCAACGTGGATGGAGCGATATGGGACATGTTGTGTGTTTCCTGTAGTTCAGAGCCAATCAGTACCTCCGGTTGCAGAGTTTCCATCTTATCTGGAGGCAAATTAACGGAGCACAGGGTTTGAGCCCCTCCCACCTGGGAGTCATCTCCAATGGCTTGGACTTGTGTGACTTCCTGTTGCAGATTGAAAAGTTGCATCTGCATGTTTTTCATTTCAGCAAGCTGCATATAGCTGGGTCTGCGTTTCAAATTTCCACTGGCAAAATAGCATTTGCATTTGAAGTTGAAATTCATTTTCCATCTGTAGAATGAGAGAGGTCAAATGATTATTTGCTCTAAAGCCATTGTATAGAAGCAACAGGTCCTTTAATTTGTTGAAAATTTAATGGAAGCTGAATAGGAACCACTACACATACTAGAGTAAAATGTTTAAAATGACCTGAAATAGCTTTAAAATACACACACTATAGTGTAATGTTTAGAATGACCTGAAATAGTATTAAAATACACAAACTATAATATATTGTTTCGAATGACCTGAAATAGCATTAAAATACACATACTATAGTAGAATGTTCAGAATGACCTCACATAGCATTAAAATACACACACTATAGTATATTGTTTAGAATTACCTGAAATAGCATTACAATACACATATTATAGTATAATGTTTAGAATGACCTGAAATAGTATTGAAATACACATACTATATAGTATAATGGTTAGAATGACCTGAAAAAGTATTAAAATACACACACTATAGTATATTGTTTTGAATTACCTGAAATAGCATTACAATACACATACTATAGTATAATGTTTAGAATGACCAGATATAGTACTAAAATACACATACTACAGGTGCTGGCCAGTAAATTAGAATATCATCAAAAGGTTGAAAATATTTCAGTAATTCCATTCAAAACGTGAAACTTGTACATTATATTCATGCAATGCACACAGACCAATGTATTTCCAATGTTCATTACATTTAAATTAGATATTCATAAGTGACAACTAATGAAAACTCCAAATTTGGTATCTCAAAAAATTAGAATATTCTGAAAAGGCTGAATATAGAAGACACCTGCTGCCACTCTAATCAGCTGATTTACTCAAAACACCTGCAAAGGCCTTTAAAAGGTCCCTCAGTCTTGTTTTGAAGGCACCACAATCATGGGGAAGACTTCTGACTTAACAGCTGTCCAAAAGACAATCATTGACACCTTGCACAAGGAGGGCAAGACACAAAAGGTGATTGCTAAAGAAGCTGGCTGTTCGCAGAGCTCTGTGTCCAAGCACATTAACAGACAGGCGAAGGGACGGAAAAAATGTGGTAGAAAAAAGTGTACAAGCTCTAGGGATAACCGCACCCTGCAGAGAATTGTGACGACAAACCCATTCAAAAATGTGGGGGAGATCCACAAAGAGTGGACTGCAGCTGGAGTCAGCGCTTCAAGAACCACCACGAGGAGACTCATGAAAGACATGGGATTCAGGTGTCGCATTCCGTGTGTCAAGCCACTCTTGAACAAGAAACAGCGCAAGAAGCGTCTCGCCTGGGCCAAGGACAAAAAGGACTGGACTGATGCTGAGTGGTCCAAAGTTATGTTTTCTGATGAAAGCAAGTTCTGCATTTCCTTTGGAAATCAAGGACCCAGAGTCTGGAGGAAGAGCGGAGAAGCACAGAATCCACGTTGCATGAGGTCCAGTGTAAAGCTTCCACCGTCAGTGATGGTGTGGGGTGCCATGTCATCTGCCGGTGTTGGCCCACTCTGTTTCCTGAGGTCCAGGGTCAATGCAGCCGTCTACCAGGAAGTTTTAGAACACTTCATGCTTCCTGCTGCTGACCAACTTTATGGGGATGCAGACTTCACCTTTCAACAGGACTTGGCACCTGCACACAGTGCCAGAACCACCAGCACCTGGTTCAAGGACCATGGTATCCCTGTCCTTGATTGGCCAGCAAACTCGCCTGACCTTAACCCCATAGAAAATCTATGGGGTATTGTGAAGCGGAGGATGCAATACGCTAGACCCAACAATGCAGAGGAGCTGAAGACGACTATCAGAGCAACCTGGGCTCTCATAACACCTGAGCAGTGCCACAGACTGATCGAGTCCATGCCACGCCGCATTACTGCAGTTATTGAGGCAAAAGGAGCCCCGACTAAGTATTGAGTGCTATACATGCACATTCTTTTCATGTTCATTCTTTTCAGTTGGCCAACATTAGAGAAACAAACATTTTTTCATTGGCCTTTAGAATATTCTAATTTTCTGAGATACCAGATTTGATGTTTTCATTGGTTGTCACCTATAAATATCAAAATTAAACGTAATAAACATCGGAAATACATTGGTCTGTGTGCATTGCATGAATATAATGTACAAGTTTCACGTTTTGAATGGAATTACTGAAATATTTTCAACCTTTTGATGATATTCTAATTTACTGGCCAGCACCTGTATAGTGGCTCCTGGAGGGTGCAGATGCTTTTCTTCTCCTCTCCTCCATGTCTTATCCTCAAGTCCTTTGTCTGTCCGTGTGTGCTGGGTGCACGGCTGCTTCTGCATTTTTTATGGAAACTGAAATTCACTTAAATGGATCTCGTCAGTTGGTCACTCAACGCGGTTGATGAAATTTTTTCAACAATGACAACGGGAGAAGGGGCTCTCGGATGCCCCTCCGGGACAGACCAGATGTCTGTGGAGGACTCTGAAGATGTGTGGATATTCGTGGTGTTGGTGTCGGGTTTCCTGCCGATCGGCCTTGGAGGCTTCCTGTCTTCCCGGAAAATTAACGAGCTGTAGAGAAATATTGGCCTGATCCCCGAACTCAGAGATGGCTTGCACCGCGCTGTGAATTCACAGACTCACATAATTGTCGAGATGAATCATAAGCTTGGGACTTTGGCCGAGATTCATTCATTGGCACAGAAGATGGATGCCATGAAGGATAGAGTGGACGAATCAGCACAGATTGGGATGGTTTAATGTCCATTATTGGGATTTTGAGAGATTGAGGACCAACAAACTGTAAGACAGAGAGGAAATTATCTGTCTGGTCCCAAAACAATTTCTAATCGGAATCTGGCACCCTAGAGTCTGCAAGGCTACAAAGAAAACTCCCCCCTCAGATGATATGTGGAATGTTCCGTCGCTATGGACACTCAAGTCTGTCTCCTATCCCAGTATGCTATAGTAAGTTTAGAATGACCTGTAAAAGAATTTAAATACACATACTATAGTATAATATTTTGAATGACCACAGATAGTTTTAAAAGACACATACTGTAGTAAAACGTTTAGATTGACCAGAACAAGTTTTTAAATACACATACTAGTTTGTTTAGAATGACCTGAAATGGTTTTAAAATACACATACTATAGTATAATGTTTAGAACGACCTCACATAGTATTATAATACACATTCTATAATACAATGTTTAGACTTGCCTGAAATAGTTTTAAAATACACATATTACAGTATGTTTGTCATCCAAGGTACGCTTACGAACAAGATTGTCATCGACATAGATGAGGGTACCTCGCTCTCGAGCATCAGGGCAGGCTTTGTCCAAGAAGATGTTGAACTCAGCTGGTGAGTTGGAATAACAAAAAGGACATTGAGTTAAGGTGTAATGGCAGTTGGCAAAGGAGAGGGCTAGTTTGTGTTGGTCAGATTTATATACAAGAATTGCCCAGAATCCAGACGCAATGTCAAGGGTGGAGAAGTATTTAGTGTATTTCACTTTTGGGAATTCTTGTTCCAGGCGCGCCATCGGCTACCTAGAAGAGGGAACCTGTTTGTTGAGTTGCCTGTAGTCAATGGTTAGTCGCCACTTACCATTAGGCTTCTTTACTGGCCACAATGGAGCCGAGTAGGTGCTGTTTCAGGTTTGGATGATCCCTTTTGCCAAGAGGCTTTCCAATGATTTCCTGGACTGGTCCGTTGGATGCCAGGGGAATCTTGTATGAACCCACAAAAGTCGGCGCAGCATGTACCAGTGTAGGAATCCTGACCTCATGGATAGTGGTTAGACCACAGACCAGGGAGTCGAGTGAAAGAAAATCTTTGTATTTTAACAAAAGTTGTCATAGTTTGTCTCGCTCAACATCGTTGGTAAGAGCATCTGCTTGGTCCACGACCTGTTCAATCTGAGAGGAAACATCAGAGGGAGTCTCTGATGGCTTTGAGCACGGCAGTGAGCATGCGGTTCCCCCATGCTCAGAATCACCTACCGCAAGAAAGCGTGAATCGGGGAAAGAAGGTGGAGTGAACGGCAGAGGTCTTCTAACACCTGCCTTCAGTTCCCCTTCTCCAATATCGATAAAAGCATCAAAGCACTTCAAAACATCGATGCCAATGAGCAAAGGCATGGTTCCACTCTCACAGATGTACACGGGGTGTGTCAAGCTCATGGGACCGATCGTGAATTGGAGCAGTCTTAGAAGAGCACCGTAGAATCAGAGAAAACATGGATAGTTAATGCGCAGGGAATCAGTTCTGGAGGACGTACGCCTCCCCCTACATCCAAGCAGACGCAGTCGAAAACAGACTTCCTCATGATTGTAAAATCTGAACCCGTATCTAAAAGTGCGTTGCAGGGATGCCCCTGTTGCAATATGACAGATACTGTGGGCTTACCACCCTGTAGCAGGAGAGGTCCCAACAGTAGTTCGTCAGGCTCGACGCCAGGGGGCGCCGGGCCACTATCCGTGGAGGTTGCACTTATCATCAATGTGGATGGAGCGATATGGGACATGTTGTGTGTTTCCTGTAGTTCAGAGCCAATCAGTACCTCCGGTTGCAGTGTTTCCATCTTATCTGGAGGCAAATTAACGGAGCACAGGGTTTGAGCCCCTCCCACCTGGGAGTCATCTCCAATGGCTTGGACTTTTGTGACTTCCTGTTGCAGATTGAAAAGTTGCATCTGCATGTTTTTCATTTCAGCAAGCTGCATATAGCTGGGTCTGCGTTTCAAATTTCCACTGGCAAAATAGCATTTGCATTTGAAGTTGAAATTCATTTTCCATCTGTAGAATGAGAGAAGTCAAATGATTATTTGCTCTAAAGCCATTGTATAGAAGCAACAGGTCCTTTAATTTGTTGAAAAATTAATGGAAGCTGAATAGGAAACCCCTACACATACTATAGTATAATGTTTAGAATTACCTGAAATAGCATTAAAATACACACACTATAGTGTAATGTTTAGAATGACCTGAAATAGTATTAAAATACACAAACTATAGTATATTGTTTCGAATTACCTGAAATTGCATTAAAATACACATACTATAGTAGAATGTTCAGAATGACCTCACATAGCATTAAAATACACACACTATAGTATATTGTTTAGAATTACCTGAAATAGCATTACAATACACATACTATAGTATAATGTTTAGAATGACCTGAAATAGTATTGAAATACACATACCATATGGTATAATGGTTAGAATGACCTGAAAAAGTATTAAAATACTCACACTATAGTATATTGTTTAGAATTACCTGAAATAGCATTAAAATACACATACTATAGTATAATGTTTAGAATGACCAGATATAGTACTAAAATACACATACTATAGTGGCTCCTGGAGGGTGCAGATGCTTTTCTTCTCCTCTCCTCCATGTCTTATCCTCAAGTCCTTTGTCTGTCCGTGTGTGCTGGGTGCACGGCTGCTTCTGCATTTTTTATGGAAACTGAAATTCACTTAAATGGATCTCGTCAGTTGGTCACTCAACGCGGTTGATGAAATTTTTTCAACAATGACAACGGGAGAAGGGGCTCTCGGATGCCCCTCCGGGACAGACCAGCTGTCTGTGGAGGACTCTGAAGATGTGTGGATATTCGTGGTGTTGGTGTCGGGTTTCCTGCCGATCGGCCTTGGAGGCTTCCTGTCTTCCCGAAAAAAAAGAGCTGTAGAGAAATATTGGCCTGATCCCCGAACTCAGAGATGGCTTGCACCGCGCTGTGAATTCACAGACTCACATAATTGTCGAGATGAATCATAAGCTTGGGACTTTGGCCGAGATTCATTCATTGGCACAGAAGATGGATGCCATGAAGGATAGAGTGGACGAATCAGCACAGATTGGGATGGTTTAATGTCCATTATTGGGATTTTGAGAGATTGAGGACCAACAAACTGTAAGACAGAGAGGAAATTATCTGTCTGGTCCCAAAACAATTTCTAATCGGAATCTGGCGCCCTAGAGTCTGCAAGGCTACAACAAAAACTCCCCCCTCAGATAATATGTGGAATGTGCCGTCGCTATGGACACTCAACTCTGTCTCCTATCCCAGTATACTAAAGTAAGTTTAGAATGACCTGTAAAAGAATTTAAATACACATACTATAGTATAATATTTTGAATGACCACAGATAGTTTTAAAATACACATACTGTAGTAAAATGTTTAGATTGACCAGAACAAGTTTTTTAATACACATACTAGTTTGTTTAGAATGACCTGAAATGGTTTTAAAATACACATACTATAGTATAATGTTTAGAACGACCTCACATAGTATTATAATACACATTCTATAATACAATGTTTAGACTTGCCTGAAATAGTTTTAAAATACACATATTACAGTATGTTTGTCATCCAAGGTACGCTTACGAACAAGATTGTCATCGACATAGATGAGGGTACCTCGCTCTCGAGCATCAGGGCAAGCTTTGTCCAAGAAGATGTTGAACTCAGCTGGTGAGTTGGAATAACAAAAAGGACATTGAGTTAAGGTGTAATGGCAGTTGGCAAAGGAGAGGGCTAGTTTGTGTTGGTCAGATTTATATACAAGAATTGCCCAGAATCCAGACGCAATGTCAAGGGTGGAGAAGTATTTAGTGTATTTCACTTTTGGGAATTCTTGTTCCAGGCGCGCCATCGGCTACCTAGAAGAGGGAACCTGTTTGTTGAGTTTCCTGTAGTCAATGGTTAGTCGCCACTTACCATTAGGCTTCTTTACTGGCCACAATGGAGCCGAGTAGGTGCTGTTTCAGGTTTGGATGATCCCTTTTGCCAAGAGGCTTTCCAATGATTTCCTGGACTGGTCCGTTGGATGCCAGGGGAATCTTGTATGAACCCACAAAAGTCGGCGCAGCATGTACCAGTGTAGGAATCCTGACCTCATGGACAGTGGTTAGACCACAGACCAGGGAGTCGAGTGAAAGAAAATCTTTGTATTTTAACAAAAGTTGTCATAGTTTGTCTCGCTCAACATCGTTGGTAAGAGCATCTGCTTGGTCCACGACCTGTTCAATCTGAGAGGAAACATCAGAGGGAGTCTCTGATGGCTTTGAGCACGGCAGTGAGCATGCGGTTCCCCCATGCTCAGAATCACCTACCGCAAGAAAGCGTGAATCGGGGAAAGAAGGTGGAGTGAACGGCAGAGGTCTTCTAACACCTGCCTTCAGTTCCCCTTCTCCAATATCGATAAAAGCATCAAAGCACTTCAAAACATCGATGCCAATGAGCAAAGGCATGGTTCCACTCTCACAGATGTACACGGGGTGTGTCAAGCTCATGGGACCGATCGTGAATTGGAGCAGTCTTAGAAGAGCACCGTAGAATCAGAGAAAACATGGATAGTTAATGCGCAGGGAATCAGTTCTGGAGGACGTACGCCTCCCCCTACATCCAAGCAGACGCAGTCGAAAACAGACTTCCTCATGATTGTAAAATCTGAACCCGTATCTAAAAGTGCATTGCAGGGATGCCCCTGTTGCAATATGACAGATACTGTGGGCTTACCACCCTGTAGCAGGAGAGGTCCCAACAGTAGTTCGTCAGGCTCGACGCCAGGGGGCGCCGGGCCACTATCCGTGGAGGTTGCACTTATCATCAATGTGGATGGAGCGATATGGGACATGTTGTGTGTTTCCTGTAGTTCAGAGCCAATCAGTACCTCCGGTTGCAGTGTTTCCATCTTATCTGGAGGCAAATTAACGGAGCACAGGGTTTGAGCCCCTCCCACCTGGGAGTCATCTCCAATGGCTTGGACTTTTGTGACTTCCTGTTGCAGATTGAAAAGTTGCATCTGCATGTTTTTCATTTCAGCAAGCTGCATATAGCTGGGTCTGCGTTTCAAATTTCCACTGGCAAAATAGCATTTGCATTTGAAGTTGAAATTCATTTTCCATCTGTAGAATGAGAGAAGTCAAATGATTATTTGCTCTAAAGCCATTGTATAGAAGCAACAGGTCCTTTAATTTGTTGAAAAATTAATGGAAGCTGAATAGGAAACCCCTACACATACTATAGTATAATGTTTAGAATTACCTGAAATAGCATTAAAATACACACACTATAGTGTAATGTTTAGAATGACCTGAAATAGTATTAAAATACACAAACTATAGTATATTGTTTCGAATTACCTGAAATTGCATTAAAATACACATACTATAGTAGAATGTTCAGAATGACCTCACATAGCATTAAAATACACACACTATAGTATATTGTTTAGAATTACCTGAAATAGCATTACAATACACATACTATAGTATAATGTTTAGAATGACCTGAAATAGTATTGAAATACACATACCATATAGTATAATGGTTAGAATGACCTGAAAAAGTATTAAAATACTCACACTATAGTATATTGTTTAGAATTACCTGAAATAGCATTAAAATACACATACTATAGTATAATGTTTAGAATGACCAGATATAGTACTAAAATACACATAATATAGTGGCTCCTGGAGGGTGCAGATGCTTTTCTTCTCCTCTCCTCCATGTCTTATCCTCAAGTCCTTTGTCTGTCCGTGTGTGCTGGGTGCACGGCTGCTTCTGCATTTTTTATGGAAACTGAAATTCACTTAAATGGATCTCGTCAGTTGGTCACTCAACGCGGTTGATGAAATTTTTTCAACAATGACAACGGGAGAAGGGGCTCTCGGATGCCCCTCCGGGACAGACCAGCTGTCTGTGGAGGACTCTGAAGATGTGTGGATATTCGTGGTGTTGGTGTCGGGTTTCCTGCCGATCGGCCTTGGAGGCTTCCTGTCTTCCCGGAAAATTAACGAGCTGTAGAGAAATATTGGCCTGATCCCCGAACTCAGAGATGGCTTGCACCGCGCTGTGAATTCACAGACTCACATAATTGTCGAGATGAATCATAAGCTTGGGACTTTGGCCGAGATTCATTCATTGGCACAGAAGATGGATGCCATGAAGGATAGAGTGGACGAATCAGCACAGATTGGGATGGTTTAATGTCCATTATTGGGATTTTGAGAGATTGAGGACCAACAAACTGTAAGACAGAGAGGAAATTATCTGTCTGGTCCCAAAACAATTTCTAATCGGAATCTGGCGCCCTAGAGTCTGCAAGGCTACAACAAAAACTCCCCCCTCAGATAATATGTGGAATGTGCCGTCGCTATGGACACTCAACTCTGTCTCCTATCCCAGTATACTAAAATAAGTTTAGAATGACCTGTAAAAGAATTTAAATACACATACTATAGTATAATATTTTGAATGACCACAGATAGTTTTAAAATACACATACTGTAGTAAAATGTTTAGATTGACCAGAACAAGTTTTTAAATACACATACTATAGTATAATGTTTAGAATGACCTCACATAGTATTATATTACACATTCTATAATATAATGTTTAGACTTACCTGAAATAGTTTTAAAATACACATATTACAGTATGTTTGTCATCCAAGGTACGCTTACGAACAAGATTGTCGTCGACATAGATGAGGGTACCTCGCTCTCGAGCATCAGGGCAGGCATTGTCCAGGAAGATGTTGAACTCAGCTGGTGAGTTGGAATAACAAAAAGGACATCGAGTTAAGGTGTACTGGCAGTTGGCAAAGGAGAGGGCTAGTTTGTGTTGGTCCGATTTATATACAAGAATTGCCCAGAATCCAGACGCAATGTCAAGGGTGGAGAAGTATTTAGTGTATTTCACTTTTGGGAATTCTTGTTCCAGGCGCGCCATCGGCTACCTAGAAGAGGGAACCTGTTTGTTGAGTTTCCTGTAGTCAATGGTTAGTCGCCACTTACCATTAGGCTTCTTTACTGGCCACAATGGAGCCGAGTAGGTGCTGTTTCAGGTTTGGATGATCCCTTTTGCCAAGAGGCTTTCCAATGATTTCCTGGACTGGTCCGTTGGATGCCAGGGGAATCTTGTATGAACCCACAAAAGTCGGCGCAGCATGTACCAGTGTAGGAATCCTGACCTCATGGATAGTGGTTAGACCACAGACCAGGGAGTCGAGTGAAAGAAAATCTTTGTATTTTAACAAAAGTTGTCATAGTTTGTCTCGCTCAACATCGTTGGTAGAAGCATCTGCTTGGTCCACGACCTGTTCAATCTGAGAGGAAACATCAGAGGGAGTCTCTGATGGCTTTGAGCACGGCAGTGAGCATGCGGTTCCCCCATGCTCAGAATCACCTACCGCAAGAAAGCGTGAATCGGGGAAAGAAGGTGGAGTGAACGGCAGAGGTCTTCTAACACCTGCCTTCAGTTCCCCTTCTCCAATATCGATAAAAGCATCAAAGCACTTCAAAACATCGATGCCAATGAGCAAAGGCATGGTTCCACTCTCACAGATGTACACGGGGTGTGTCAAGCTCATGGGACCGATCGTGAATTGGAGCAGTCTTAGAAGAGCACTGTAGAATCAGAGAAAACATGGATAGTTAATGCACAGGGAATCAGTTCTGGAGGACGTACGCCTCCCCCTACATCCAAGCAGACGCAGTCGAAAACAGACTTCCTCATGATTGTAAAATCTGAACCTGTATCTAAAAGTGCGTTGCAGGGATGCCCCTGTTGCAATATGACAGATACTGTGGGCTTACCACCCTGTAGCAGGAGAGGTCCCAACAGTAGTTCGTCAGGCTTGACGCCAGGGGGCGCCGGGCCACTATCCGTGGAGGTTGCACTTATCATCAACGTGGATGGAGTGATATGGGACATGTTGTGTGTTTCCTGTAGTTCAGAGCCAATCAGTACCTCCGGTTGCAGCGTTTCCATCTTATCTGGAGGCAAATTAACGGAGCACAGGGTTTGAGCCCCTCCCACCTGGGAGTCATCTCCAATGGCTTGGACTTGTGTGACTTCCTGTTGCAGATTGAAAAGTTGCATCTGCATGTTTTTCATTTCAGCAAGCTGCATATAGCTGGGTCTGCGTTTCAAATTTCCACTGGCAAAATAGCATTTGCATTTGAAGTTGAAATTCATTTTCCATCTGTAGAATGAGAGAGGTCAAATGATTATTTGCTCTAAAGCCATTGTATAGAAGCAACAGGTCCTTTAATTTGTTGAAAATTTAATGGAAGCTGAATAGGAACCACTACACATACTAGAGTAAAATGTTTAAAATTACCTGAAATAGCATTAAAATACACACACTATAGTGTAATGTTTAGAATGACCTGAAATAGTATTAAAATACACAAACTATAATATATTGTTTCGAATGACCTGAAATAGCATTAAAATACACATACTATAGTAGAATGTTCAGAATGACCTCACATAGCATTAAAATACACACACTATAGTATATTGTTTAGAATTACCTGAAATAGCATTACAATACACATACTATAGTATAATGTTTAGAATGACCTGAAATAGTATTGAAATACACATACCATATAGTATAATGGTTAGAATGACCTGAAAAAGTATTAAAATACTCACACTATAGTATATTGTTTAGAATTACCTGAAATAGCATTAAAATACACATACTATAGTATAATGTTTAGAATGACCAGATATAGTACTAAAATACACATACTATAGTGGCTCCTGGAGGGTGCAGATGCTTTTCTTCTCCTCTCCTCCATGTCTTATCCTCAAGTCCTTTGTCTGTCCGTGTGTGCTGGGTGCACGGCTGCTTCTGCATTTTTTATGGAAACTGAAATTCACTTAAATGGATCTCGTCAGTTGGTCACTCAACGCGGTTGATGAAATTTTTTCAACAATGACAACGGGAGAAGGGGCTCTCGGATGCCCCTCCGGGACAGACCAGCTGTCTGTGGAGGACTCTGAAGATGTGTGGATATTCGTGGTGTTGGTGTCGGGTTTCCTGCCGATCGGCCTTGGAGGCTTCCTGTCTTCCCGGAAAATTAACGAGCTGTAGAGAAATATTGGCCTGATCCCCGAACTCAGAGATGGCTTGCACCGCGCTGTGAATTCACAGACTCACATAATTGTCGAGATGAATCATAAGCTTGGGACTTTGGCCGAGATTCATTCATTGGCACAGAAGATGGATGCCATGAAGGATAGAGTGGACGAATCAGCACAGATTGGGATGGTTTAATGTCCATTATTGGGATTTTGAGAGATTGAGGACCAACAAACTGTAAGACAGAGAGGAAATTATCTGTCTGGTCCCAAAACAATTTCTAATCGGAATCTGGCGCCCTAGAGTCTGCAAGGCTACAACAAAAACTCCCCCCTCAGATAATATGTGGAATGTGCCGTCGCTATGGACACTCAACTCTGTCTCCTATCCCAGTATACTAAAGTAAGTTTAGAATGACCTGTAAAAGAATTTAAATACACATACTATAGTATAATATTTTGAATGACCACAGATAGTTTTAAAATACACATACTGTAGTAAAATGTTTAGATTGACCAGAACAAGTTTTTAAATACACATACTATAGTATAATGTTTAGAATGACCTCACATAGTATTATATTACACATTCTATAATATAATGTTTAGACTTACCTGAAATAGTTTTAAAATACACATATTACAGTATGTTTGTCATCCAAGGTACGCTTACGAACAAGATTGTCGTCGACATAGATGAGGGTACCTCGCTCTCGAGCATCAGGGCAGGCATTGTCCAGGAAGATGTTGAACTCAGCTGGTGAGTTGGAATAACAAAAAGGACATCGAGTTAAGGTGTACTGGCAGTTGGCAAAGGAGAGGGCTAGTTTGTGTTGGTCCGATTTATATACAAGAATTGCCCAGAATCCAGACGCAATGTCAAGGGTGGAGAAGTATTTAGTGTATTTCACTTTTGGGAATTCTTGTTCCAGGCGCGCCATCGGCTACCTAGAAGAGGGAACCTGTTTGTTGAGTTTCCTGTAGTCAATGGTTAGTCGCCACTTACCATTAGGCTTCTTTACTGGCCACAATGGAGCCGAGTAGGTGCTGTTTCAGGTTTGGATGATCCCTTTTGCCAAGAGGCTTTCCAATGATTTCCTGGACTGGTCCGTTGGATGCCAGGGGAATCTTGTATGAACCCACAAAAGTCGGCGCAGAATGTACCAGTGTAGGAATCCTGACCTCATGGATAGTGGTTAGACCACAGACCAGGGAGTCGAGTGAAAGAAAATCTTTGTATTTTAACAAAAGTTGTCATAGTTTGTCTCGCTCAACATCGTTGGTAGAAGCATCTGCTTGGTCCACGACCTGTTCAATCTGAGAGGAAACATCAGAGGGAGTCTCTGATGGCTTTGAGCACGGCAGTGAGCATGCGGTTCCCCCATGCTCAGAATCACCTACCGCAAGAAAGCGTGAATCGGGGAAAGAAGGTGGAGTGAACGGCAGAGGTCTTCTAACACCTGCCTTCAGTTCCCCTTCTCCAATATCGATAAAAGCATCAAAGCACTTCAAAACATCGATGCCAATGAGCAAAGGCATGGTTCCACTCTCACAGATGTACACGGGGTGTGTCAAGCTCATGGGACCGATCGTGAATTGGAGCAGTCTTAGAAGAGCACTGTAGAATCAGAGAAAACATGGATAGTTAATGCACAGGGAATCAGTTCTGGAGGACGTACGCCTCCCCCTACATCCAAGCAGACGCAGTCGAAAACAGACTTCCTCATGATTGTAAAATCTGAACCTGTATCTAAAAGTGCGTTGCAGGGATGCCCCTGTTGCAATATGACAGATACTGTGGGCTTACCACCCTGTAGCAGGAGAGGTCCCAACAGTAGTTCGTCAGGCTTGACGCCAGGGGGCGCCGGGCCACTATCCGTGGAGGTTGCACTTATCATCAACGTGGATGGAGTGATATGGGACATGTTGTGTGTTTCCTGTAGTTCAGAGCCAATCAGTACCTCCGGTTGCAGCGTTTCCATCTTATCTGGAGGCAAATTAACGGAGCACAGGGTTTGAGCCCCTCCCACCTGGGAGTCATCTCCAATGGCTTGGACTTGTGTGACTTCCTGTTGCAGATTGAAAAGTTGCATCTGCATGTTTTTCATTTCAGCAAGCTGCATATAGCTGGGTCTGCGTTTCAAATTTCCACTGGCAAAATAGCATTTGCATTTGAAGTTGAAATTCATTTTCCATCTGTAGAATGAGAGAGGTCAAATGATTATTTGCTCTAAAGCCATTGTATAGAAGCAACAGGTCCTTTAATTTGTTGAAAATTTAATGGAAGCTGAATAGGAACCACTACACATACTAGAGTAAAATGTTTAAAATTACCTGAAATAGCATTAAAATACACACACTATAGTGTAATGTTTAGAATGACCTGAAATAGTATTAAAATACACAAACTATAATATATTGTTTCGAATGACCTGAAATAGCATTAAAATACACATACTATAGTAGAATGTTCAGAATGACCTCACATAGCATTAAAATACACACACTATAGTATATTGTTTAGAATTACCTGAAATAGCATTACAATACACATATTATAGTATAATGTTTAGAATGACCTGAAATAGTATTGAAATACACATACTATATAGTATAATGGTTAGAATGACCTGAAAAAGTATTAAAATACACACACTATAGTATATTGTTTTGAATTACCTGAAATAGCATTAAAATACACATACTATAGTATAATGTTTAGAATGACCAGATATAGTACTAAAATACACATACTATAGTGGCTCCTGGAGGGTGCAGATGCTTTTCTTCTCCTCTCCTCCATGTCTTATCCTCAAGTCCTTTGTCTGTCCGTGTGTGCTGGGTTCACGGCTGCTTCTGCATTTTTTATGGAAACTGAAATTCACTTAAATGGATCTCGTCAGTTGGTCACTCAACGCGGTTGATGAAATTTTTTCAACAATGACAACGGGAGAAGGGGCTCTCGGATGCCCCTCCGGGACAGACCAGCTGTCTGTGGAGGACTCTGAAGATGTGTGGATATTCGTGGTGTTGGTGTCGGGTTTCCTGCCGATCGGCCTTGGAGGCTTCCTGTCTTCCCGGAAAATTAACGAGCTGTAGAGAAATATTGGCCTGATCCCCGAACTCAGAGATGACTTGCACCGCGCTGTGAATTCACAGACTCACATAATTGTCGAGATGAATCATAAGCTTGGGACTTTGGCCGAGATTCATTCATTGGCACAGAAGATGGATGCCATGAAGGATAGAGTGGACGAATCAGCACAGATTGGGATGGTTTAATGTCCATTATTGGGATTTTGAGAGATTGAGGACCAACAAACTGTAAGACAGAGAGGAAATTATCTGTCTGGTCCCAAAACAATTTCTAATCGGAATCTGGCGCCCTAGAGTCTGCAAGGCTACAAAGAAAACTCCCCCCTCAGATGATATGTGGAATGTTCCGTCGCTATGGACACTCAACTCTGTCTCCTATCCCAGTATGCTATAGTAAGTTTAGAATGACCTGTAAAAGAATTTAAATACACATACTATAGTATAATATTTTGAATGACCACAGATAGTTTTAAAATACACATACTGTAGTAAAACGTTTAGATTGACCAGAACAAGTTTTTAAATACACATACTAGTTTGTTTAGAATGACCTGAAATGGTTTTAAAATACACATACTATAGTATAATGTTTAGAACGACCTCACATAGTATTATAATACACATTCTATAATACAATGTTTAGACTTGCCTGAAATAGTTTTAAAATACACATATTACAGTATGTTTGTCATCCAAGGTACGCTTACGAACAAGATTGTCATCGACATAGATGAGGGTACCTCGCTCTCGAGCATCAGGGCAGGCTTTGTCCAAGAAGATGTTGAACTCAGCTGGTGAGTTGGAATAACAAAAAGGACATCGAGTTAAGGTGTAATGGCAGTTGGCAAAGGAGAGGGCTAGTTTGTGTTGGTCAGATTTATATACAAGAATTGCCCAGAATCCAGACGCAATGTCAAGAGTGGAGAAGTATTTAGTGTATTTCACTTTTGGGAATTCGTGTTCCAGGCGCGCCATCGGCTACCTAGAAGAGGGAACCTGTTTGTTGAGTTGCCTGTAGTCAATGGTTAGTCGCCACTTACCATTAGGCTTCTTTACTGGCCACAATGGAGCCGAGTAGGTGCTGTTTCAGGTTTGGATGATCCCTTTTGCCAAGAGGCTTTCCAATGATTTCCTGGACTGGTCCGTTGGATGCCAGGGGAATCTTGTATGAACCCACAAAAGTCGGCGCAGCATGTACCAGTGTAGGAATCCTGACCTCATGGATAGTGGTTAGACCACAGACCAGGGAGTCGAGTGAAAGAAAATCTTTGTATTTTAACAAAAGTTGTCATAGTTTGTCTCGCTCAACATCGTTGGTAAGAGCATCTGCTTGGTCCACGACCTGTTCAATCTGAGAGGAAACATCAGAGGGAGTCTCTGATGGCTTTGAGCACGGCAGTGAGCATGCGGTTCCCCCATGCTCAGAATCACCTACCGCAAGAAAGCGTGAATCGGGGAAAGAAGGTGGAGTGAACGGCAGAGGTCTTCTAACACCTGCCTTCAGTTCCCCTTCTCCAATATCGATAAAAGCATCAAAGCACTTCAAAACATCGATGCCAATGAGCAAAGGCATGGTTCCACTCTCACAGATGTACACGGGGTGTGTCAAGCTCATGGGACCGATCGTGAATTGGAGCAGTCTTAGAAGAGCACCGTAGAATCAGAGAAAACATGGATAGTTAATGCGCAGGGAATCAGTTCTGGAGGACGTACGCCTCCCCCTACATCCAAGCAGACGCAGTCGAAAACAGACTTCCTCATGATTGTAAAATCTGAACCCGTATCTAAAAGTGCGTTGCAGGGATGCCCCTGTTGCAATATGACAGATACTGTGGGCTTACCACCCTGTAGCAGGAGAGGTCCCAACAGTAGTTCGTCAGGCTCGGCGCCAGGGGGCGCCGGGCCACTATCCGTGGAGGTTGCACTTATCATCAATGTGGATGGAGCGATATGGGACATGTTGTGTGTTTCCTGTAGTTCAGAGCCAATCAGTACCTCCGGTTGCAGTGTTTCCATCTTATCTGGAGGCAAATTAACGGAGCACAGGGTTTGAGCCCCTCCCACCTGGGAGTCATCTCCAATGGCTTGGACTTTTGTGACTTCCTGTTGCAGATTGAAAAGTTGCATCTGCATGTTTTTCATTTCAGCAAGCTGCATATAGCTGGGTCTGCGTTTCAAATTTCCACTGGCAAAATAGCATTTGCATTTGAAGTTGAAATTCATTTTCCATCTGTAGAATGAGAGAGGTCAAATGATTATTTGCTCTAAAGCCATTGTATAGAAGCAACAGGTCCTTTAATTTGTTGAAAATTTAATGGAAGCTGAATAGGAACCACTACACATACTAGAGTAAAATGTTTAAAATTACCTGAAATAGCATTAAAATACACACACTATAGTGTAATGTTTAGAATGACCTGAAATAGTATTAAAATACACAAACTATAATATATTGTTTCGAATGACCTGAAATAGCATTAAAATACACATACTATAGTAGAATGTTCAGAATGACCTCACATAGCATTAAAATACACACACTATAGTATATTGTTTAGAATTACCTGAAATAGCATTACAATACACATATTATAGTATAATGTTTAGAATGACCTGAAATAGTATTGAAATACACATACTATATAGTATAATGGTTAGAATGACCTGAAAAAGTATTAAAATACACACACTATAGTATATTGTTTTGAATTACCTGAAATAGCATTAAAATACACATACTATAGTATAATGTTTAGAATGACCAGATATAGTACTAAAATACACATACTATAGTGGCTCCTGGAGGGTGCAGATGCTTTTCTTCTCCTCTCCTCCATGTCTTATCCTCAAGTCCTTTGTCTGTCCGTGTGTGCTGGGTTCACGGCTGCTTCTGCATTTTTTATGGAAACTGAAATTCACTTAAATGGATCTCGTCAGTTGGTCACTCAACGCGGTTGATGAAATTTTTTCAACAATGACAACGGGAGAAGGGGCTCTCGGATGCCCCTCCGGGACAGACCAGCTGTCTGTGGAGGACTCTGAAGATGTGTGGATATTCGTGGTGTTGGTGTCGGGTTTCCTGCCGATCGGCCTTGGAGGCTTCCTGTCTTCCCGGAAAATTAACGAGCTGTAGAGAAATATTGGCCTGATCCCCGAACTCAGAGATGACTTGCACCGCGCTGTGAATTCACAGACTCACATAATTGTCGAGATGAATCATAAGCTTGGGACTTTGGCCGAGATTCATTCATTGGCACAGAAGATGGATGCCATGAAGGATAGAGTGGACGAATCAGCACAGATTGGGATGGTTTAATGTCCATTATTGGGATTTTGAGAGATTGAGGACCAACAAACTGTAAGACAGAGAGGAAATTATCTGTCTGGTCCCAAAACAATTTCTAATCGGAATCTGGCGCCCTAGAGTCTGCAAGGCTACAAAGAAAACTCCCCCCTCAGATGATATGTGGAATGTTCCGTCGCTATGGACACTCAACTCTGTCTCCTATCCCAGTATGCTATAGTAAGTTTAGAATGACCTGTAAAAGAATTTAAATACACATACTATAGTATAATATTTTGAATGACCACAGATAGTTTTAAAATACACATACTGTAGTAAAACGTTTAGATTGACCAGAACAAGTTTTTAAATACACATACTAGTTTGTTTAGAATGACCTGAAATGGTTTTAAAATACACATACTATAGTATAATGTTTAGAACGACCTCACATAGTATTATAATACACATTCTATAATACAATGTTTAGACTTGCCTGAAATAGTTTTAAAATACACATATTACAGTATGTTTGTCATCCAAGGTACGCTTACGAACAAGATTGTCATCGACATAGATGAGGGTACCTCGCTCTCGAGCATCAGGGCAGGCTTTGTCCAAGAAGATGTTGAACTCAGCTGGTGAGTTGGAATAACAAAAAGGACATCGAGTTAAGGTGTAATGGCAGTTGGCAAAGGAGAGGGCTAGTTTGTGTTGGTCAGATTTATATACAAGAATTGCCCAGAATCCAGACGCAATGTCAAGAGTGGAGAAGTATTTAGTGTATTTCACTTTTGGGAATTCGTGTTCCAGGCGCGCCATCGGCTACCTAGAAGAGGGAACCTGTTTGTTGAGTTGCCTGTAGTCAATGGTTAGTCGCCACTTACCATTAGGCTTCTTTACTGGCCACAATGGAGCCGAGTAGGTGCTGTTTCAGGTTTGGATGATCCCTTTTGCCAAGAGGCTTTCCAATGATTTCCTGGACTGGTCCGTTGGATGCCAGGGGAATCTTGTATGAACCCACAAAAGTCGGCGCAGCATGTACCAGTGTAGGAATCCTGACCTCATGGATAGTGGTTAGACCACAGACCAGGGAGTCGAGTGAAAGAAAATCTTTGTATTTTAACAAAAGTTGTCATAGTTTGTCTCGCTCAACATCGTTGGTAAGAGCATCTGCTTGGTCCACGACCTGTTCAATCTGAGAGGAAACATCAGAGGGAGTCTCTGATGGCTTTGAGCACGGCAGTGAGCATGCGGTTCCCCCATGCTCAGAATCACCTACCGCAAGAAAGCGTGAATCGGGGAAAGAAGGTGGAGTGAACGGCAGAGGTCTTCTAACACCTGCCTTCAGTTCCCCTTCTCCAATATCGATAAAAGCATCAAAGCACTTCAAAACATCGATGCCAATGAGCAAAGGCATGGTTCCACTCTCACAGATGTACACGGGGTGTGTCAAGCTCATGGGACCGATCGTGAATTGGAGCAGTCTTAGAAGAGCACCGTAGAATCAGAGAAAACATGGATAGTTAATGCGCAGGGAATCAGTTCTGGAGGACGTACGCCTCCCCCTACATCCAAGCAGACGCAGTCGAAAACAGACTTCCTCATGATTGTAAAATCTGAACCCGTATCTAAAAGTGCGTTGCAGGGATGCCCCTGTTGCAATATGACAGATACTGTGGGCTTACCACCCTGTAGCAGGAGAGGTCCCAACAGTAGTTCGTCAGGCTCGGCGCCAGGGGGCGCCGGGCCACTATCCGTGGAGGTTGCACTTATCATCAATGTGGATGGAGCGATATGGGACATGTTGTGTGTTTCCTGTAGTTCAGAGCCAATCAGTACCTCCGGTTGCAGTGTTTCCATCTTATCTGGAGGCAAATTAACGGAGCACAGGGTTTGAGCCCCTCCCACCTGGGAGTCATCTCCAATGGCTTGGACTTTTGTGACTTCCTGTTGCAGATTGAAAAGTTGCATCTGCATGTTTTTCATTTCAGCAAGCTGCATATAGCTGGGTCTGCGTTTCAAATTTCCACTGGCAAAATAGCATTTGCATTTGAAGTTGAAATTCATTTTCCATCTGTAGAATGAGAGAAGTCAAATGATTATTTGCTCTAAAGCCATTGTATAGAAGCAACAGGTCCTTTAATTTGTTGAAAAATTAATGGAAGCTGAATAGGAAACCCCTACACATACTATAGTATAATGTTTAGAATTACCTGAAATAGCATTAAAATACACATACTATAGTATAATGTTTAGAATGACCAGATATAGTACTAAAATACACATACTATAGTGGCTCCTGGAGGGTGCAGATGCTTTTCTTCTCCTCTCCTCCATGTCTTATCCTCAAGTCCTTTGTCTGTCCGTGTGTGCTGGGTTCACGGCTGCTTCTGCATTTTTTATGGAAACTGAAATTCACTTAAATGGATCTCGTCAGTTGGTCACTCAACGCGGTTGATGAAATTTTTTCAACAATGACAACGGGAGAAGGGGCTCTCGGATGCCCCTCCGGGACAGACCAGCTGTCTGTGGAGGACTCTGAAGATGTGTGGATATTCGTGGTGTTGGTGTCGGGTTTCCTGCCGATCGGCCTTGGAGGCTTCCTGTCTTCCCGGAAAATTAACGAGCTGTAGAGAAATATTGGCCTGATCCCCGAACTCAGAGATGACTTGCACCGCGCTGTGAATTCACAGACTCACATAATTGTCGAGATGAATCATAAGCTTGGGACTTTGGCCGAGATTCATTCATTGGCACAGAAGATGGATGCCATGAAGGATAGAGTGGACGAATCAGCACAGATTGGGATGGTTTAATGTCCATTATTGGGATTTTGAGAGATTGAGGACCAACAAACTGTAAGACAGAGAGGAAATTATCTGTCTGGTCCCAAAACAATTTCTAATCGGAATCTGGCGCCCTAGAGTCTGCAAGGCTACAAAGAAAACTCCCCCCTCAGATGATATGTGGAATGTTCCGTCGCTATGGACACTCAACTCTGTCTCCTATCCCAGTATGCTATAGTAAGTTTAGAATGACCTGTAAAAGAATTTAAATACACATACTATAGTATAATATTTTGAATGACCACAGATAGTTTTAAAATACACATACTGTAGTAAAACGTTTAGATTGACCAGAACAAGTTTTTAAATACACATACTAGTTTGTTTAGAATGACCTGAAATGGTTTTAAAATACACATACTATAGTATAATGTTTAGAACGACCTCACATAGTATTATAATACACATTCTATAATACAATGTTTAGACTTGCCTGAAATAGTTTTAAAATACACATATTACAGTATGTTTGTCATCCAAGGTACGCTTACGAACAAGATTGTCATCGACATAGATGAGGGTACCTCGCTCTCGAGCATCAGGGCAGGCTTTGTCCAAGAAGATGTTGAACTCAGCTGGTGAGTTGGAATAACAAAAAGGACATCGAGTTAAGGTGTAATGGCAGTTGGCAAAGGAGAGGGCTAGTTTGTGTTGGTCAGATTTATATACAAGAATTGCCCAGAATCCAGACGCAATGTCAAGAGTGGAGAAGTATTTAGTGTATTTCACTTTTGGGAATTCGTGTTCCAGGCGCGCCATCGGCTACCTAGAAGAGGGAACCTGTTTGTTGAGTTGCCTGTAGTCAATGGTTAGTCGCCACTTACCATTAGGCTTCTTTACTGGCCACAATGGAGCCGAGTAGGTGCTGTTTCAGGTTTGGATGATCCCTTTTGCCAAGAGGCTTTCCAATGATTTCCTGGACTGGTCCGTTGGATGCCAGGGGAATCTTGTATGAACCCACAAAAGTCGGCGCAGCATGTACCAGTGTAGGAATCCTGACCTCATGGATAGTGGTTAGACCACAGACCAGGGAGTCGAGTGAAAGAAAATCTTTGTATTTTAACAAAAGTTGTCATAGTTTGTCTCGCTCAACATCGTTGGTAAGAGCATCTGCTTGGTCCACGACCTGTTCAATCTGAGAGGAAACATCAGAGGGAGTCTCTGATGGCTTTGAGCACGGCAGTGAGCATGCGGTTCCCCCATGCTCAGAATCACCTACCGCAAGAAAGCGTGAATCGGGGAAAGAAGGTGGAGTGAACGGCAGAGGTCTTCTAACACCTGCCTTCAGTTCCCCTTCTCCAATATCGATAAAAGCATCAAAGCACTTCAAAACATCGATGCCAATGAGCAAAGGCATGGTTCCACTCTCACAGATGTACACGGGGTGTGTCAAGCTCATGGGACCGATCGTGAATTGGAGCAGTCTTAGAAGAGCACCGTAGAATCAGAGAAAACATGGATAGTTAATGCGCAGGGAATCAGTTCTGGAGGACGTACGCCTCCCCCTACATCCAAGCAGACGCAGTCGAAAACAGACTTCCTCATGATTGTAAAATCTGAACCCGTATCTAAAAGTGCGTTGCAGGGATGCCCCTGTTGCAATATGACAGATACTGTGGGCTTACCACCCTGTAGCAGGAGAGGTCCCAACAGTAGTTCGTCAGGCTCGGCGCCAGGGGGCGCCGGGCCACTATCCGTGGAGGTTGCACTTATCATCAATGTGGATGGAGCGATATGGGACATGTTGTGTGTTTCCTGTAGTTCAGAGCCAATCAGTACCTCCGGTTGCAGTGTTTCCATCTTATCTGGAGGCAAATTAACGGAGCAGAGGGTTTGAGCCCCTCCCACCTGGGAGTCATCTCCAATGGCTTGGACTTTTGTGACTTCCTGTTGCAGATTGAAAAGTTGCATCTGCATGTTTTTCATTTCAGCAAGCTGCATATAGCTGGGTCTGCGTTTCAAATTTCCACTGGCAAAATAGCATTTGCATTTGAAGTTGAAATTCATTTTCCATCTGTAGAATGAGAGAAGTCAAATGATTATTTGCTCTAAAGCCATTGTATAGAAGCAACAGGTCCTTTAATTTGTTGAAAAATTAATGGAAGCTGAATAGGAAACCCCTACACATACTATAGTATAATGTTTAGAATTACCTGAAATAGCATTAAAATACACACACTACAGTGTAATGTTTAGAATGACCTGAAATAGTATTAAAATACACAAACTATAGTATATTGTTTCGAATTACCTGAAATTGCATTAAAATACACATACTATAGTAGAATGTTCAGAATGACCTCACATAGCATTAAAATACACACACTATATTATATTGTTTAGAATTACCTGAAATAGCATTACAATACACATACTATAGTATAATGTTTAGAATGACCTGAAATAGTATTGAAATACACATACCATATAGTATAATGGTTAGAATGACCTGAAAAAGTATTAAAATACTCACACTATAGTATATTGTTTAGAATTACCTGAAATAGCATTAAAATACACATACTATAGTATAATGTTTAGAATGACCAGATATAGTACTAAAATACACATACTATAGTGGCTCCTGGAGGGTGCAGATGCTTTTCTTCTCCTCTCCTCCATGTCTTATCCTCAAGTCCTTTGTCTGTCCGTGTGTGCTGGGTGCACGACTGCTTCTGCATTTTTTATGGAAACTGAAATTCACTTAAATGGATCTCGTCAGTTGGTCACTCAACGCGGTTGATGAAATTTTTTCAACAATGACAACGGGAGAAGGGGCTCTCGGATGCCCCTCCGGGACAGACCAGCTGTCTGTGGAGGACTCTGAAGATGTGTGGATATTCGTGGTGTTGGTGTCGGGTTTCCTGCCGATCGGCCTTGGAGGCTTCCTGTCTTCCCGGAAAATTAACGAGCTGTAGAGAAATATTGGCCTGATCCCCGAACTCAGAGATGGCTTGCACCGCGCTGTGAATTCACAGACTCACATAATTGTCGAGATGAATCATAAGCTTGGGACTTTGGCCGAGATTCATTCATTGGCACAGAAGATGGATGCCATGAAGGATAGAGTGGACGAATCAGCACAGATTGGGATGGTTTAATGTCCATTATTGGGATTTTGAGAGATTGAGGACCAACAAACTGTAAGACAGAGAGGAAATTATCTGTCTGGTCCCAAAACAATTTCTAATCGGAATCTGGCGCCCTAGAGTCTGCAAGGCTACAACAAAAACTCCCCCCTCAGATAATATGTGGAATGTGCCGTCGCTATGGACACTCAACTCTGTCTCCTATCCCAGTATACTAAAGTAAGTTTAGAATGACCTGTAAAAGAATTTAAATACACATACTATAGTATAATATTTTGAATGACCACAGATAGTTTTAAAATACACATACTGTAGTAAAATGTTTAGATTGACCAGAACAAGTTTTTAAATACACATACTATAGTATAATGTTTAGAATGACCTCACATAGTATTATATTACACATTCTATAATATAATGTTTAGACTTACCTGAAATAGTTTTAAAATACACATATTACAGTATGTTTGTCATCCAAGGTACGCTTACGAACAAGATTGTCGTCGACATAGATGAGGGTACCTCGCTCTCGAGCATCAGGGCAGGGATTGTCCAGGAAGATGTTGAACTCAGCTGGTGAGTTGGAATAACAAAAAGGACATCGAGTTAAGTTGTACTGGCAGTTGGCAAAGGAGAGGGCTAGTTTGTGTTGGTCCGATTTATATACAAGAAATGCCCAGAATCCAGACGCAATGTCAAGGGTGGAGAAGTATTTAGTGTATTTCACTTTTGGGAATTCTTGTTCCAGGCGTGCCATCGGCTACCTAGAAGAGGGAACCTGTTTGTTGAGTTTCCTGTAGTCAATGGTTAGTCGCCACTTACCATTAGGCTTCTTTACTGGCCACAATGGAGCCGAGTAGGTGCTGTTTCAGGTTTGGATGATCCCTTTTGCCAAGAGGCTTTCCAATGATTTCCTGGACTGGTCCGTTGGATGCCAGGGGAATCTTGTATGAACCCACAAAAGTCGGCGCAGCATGTACCAGTGTAGGAATCCTGACCTCATGGATAGTGGTTAGACCACAGACCAGGGAGTCGAGTGAAAGAAAATCTTTGTATTTTAACAAAAGTTGTCATAGTTTGTCTCGCTCAACATCGTTGGTAAGAGCATCTGCTTGGTCCACGACCTGTTCAATCTGAGAGGAAACATCAGAGGGAGTCTCTGATGGCTTTGAGCACGGCAGTGAGCATGCGGTTCCCCCATGCTCAGAATCACCTACCGCAAGAAAGCGTGAATCGGGGAAAGAAGGTGGAGTGAACGGCAGAGGTCTTCTAACACCTGCCTTCAGTTCCCCTTCTCCAATATCGATAAAAGCATCAAAGCACTTCAAAACATCGATGCCAATGAGCAAAGGCATGGTTCCACTCTCACAGATGTACACGGGGTGTGTCAAGCTCATGGGACCGATCGTGAATTGGAGCAGTCTTAGAAGAGCACCGTAGAATCAGAGAAAACATGGATAGTTAATGCGCAGGGAATCAGTTCTGGAGGACGTACGCCTCCCCCTACATCCAAGCAGACGCAGTCGAAAACAGACTTCCTCATGATTGTAAAATCTGAACCCGTATCTAAAAGTGCGTTGCAGGGATGCCCCTGTTGCAATATGACAGATACTGTGGGCTTACCACCCTGTAGCAGGAGAGGTCCCAACAGTAGTTCGTCAGGCTCGGCGCCAGGGGGCGCCGGGCCACTATCCGTGGAGGTTGCACTTATCATCAATGTGGATGGAGCGATATGGGACATGTTGTGTGTTTCCTGTAGTTCAGAGCCAATCAGTACCTCCGGTTGCAGTGTTTCCATCTTATCTGGAGGCAAATTAACGGAGCACAGGGTTTGAGCCCCTCCCACCTGGGAGTCATCTCCAATGGCTTGGACTTTTGTGACTTCCTGTTGCAGATTGAAAAGTTGCATCTGCATGTTTTTCATTTCAGCAAGCTGCATATAGCTGGGTCTGCGTTTCAAATTTCCACTGGCAAAATAGCATTTGCATTTGAAGTTGAAATTCATTTTCCATCTGTAGAATGAGAGAAGTCAAATGATTATTTGCTCTAAAGCCATTGTATAGAAGCAACAGGTCCTTTAATTTGTTGAAAAATTAATGGAAGCTGAATAGGAAACCCCTACACATACTATAGTATAATGTTTAGAATTACCTGAAATAGCATTAAAATACACATACTATAGTATAATGTTTAGAATGACCAGATATAGTACTAAAATACACATACTATAGTGGCTCCTGGAGGGTGCAGATGCTTTTCTTCTCCTCTCCTCCATGTCTTATCCTCAAGTCCTTTGTCTGTCCGTGTGTGCTGGGTTCACGGCTGCTTCTGCATTTTTTATGGAAACTGAAATTCACTTAAATGGATCTCGTCAGTTGGTCACTCAACGCGGTTGATGAAATTTTTTCAACAATGACAACGGGAGAAGGGGCTCTCGGATGCCCCTCCGGGACAGACCAGCTGTCTGTGGAGGACTCTGAAGATGTGTGGATATTCGTGGTGTTGGTGTCGGGTTTCCTGCCGATCGGCCTTGGAGGCTTCCTGTCTTCCCGGAAAATTAACGAGCTGTAGAGAAATATTGGCCTGATCCCCGAACTCAGAGATGACTTGCACCGCGCTGTGAATTCACAGACTCACATAATTGTCGAGATGAATCATAAGCTTGGGACTTTGGCCGAGATTCATTCATTGGCACAGAAGATGGATGCCATGAAGGATAGAGTGGACGAATCAGCACAGATTGGGATGGTTTAATGTCCATTATTGGGATTTTGAGAGATTGAGGACCAACAAACTGTAAGACAGAGAGGAAATTATCTGTCTGGTCCCAAAACAATTTCTAATCGGAATCTGGCGCCCTAGAGTCTGCAAGGCTACAAAGAAAACTCCCCCCTCAGATGATATGTGGAATGTTCCGTCGCTATGGACACTCAACTCTGTCTCCTATCCCAGTATGCTATAGTAAGTTTAGAATGACCTGTAAAAGAATTTAAATACACATACTATAGTATAATATTTTGAATGACCACAGATAGTTTTAAAATACACATACTGTAGTAAAACGTTTAGATTGACCAGAACAAGTTTTTAAATACACATACTAGTTTGTTTAGAATGACCTGAAATGGTTTTAAAATACACATACTATAGTATAATGTTTAGAACGACCTCACATAGTATTATAATACACATTCTATAATACAATGTTTAGACTTGCCTGAAATAGTTTTAAAATACACATATTACAGTATGTTTGTCATCCAAGGTACGCTTACGAACAAGATTGTCATCGACATAGATGAGGGTACCTCGCTCTCGAGCATCAGGGCAGGCTTTGTCCAAGAAGATGTTGAACTCAGCTGGTGAGTTGGAATAACAAAAAGGACATCGAGTTAAGGTGTAATGGCAGTTGGCAAAGGAGAGGGCTAGTTTGTGTTGGTCAGATTTATATACAAGAATTGCCCAGAATCCAGACGCAATGTCAAGAGTGGAGAAGTATTTAGTGTATTTCACTTTTGGGAATTCGTGTTCCAGGCGCGCCATCGGCTACCTAGAAGAGGGAACCTGTTTGTTGAGTTGCCTGTAGTCAATGGTTAGTCGCCACTTACCATTAGGCTTCTTTACTGGCCACAATGGAGCCGAGTAGGTGCTGTTTCAGGTTTGGATGATCCCTTTTGCCAAGAGGCTTTCCAATGATTTCCTGGACTGGTCCGTTGGATGCCAGGGGAATCTTGTATGAACCCACAAAAGTCGGCGCAGCATGTACCAGTGTAGGAATCCTGACCTCATGGATAGTGGTTAGACCACAGACCAGGGAGTCGAGTGAAAGAAAATCTTTGTATTTTAACAAAAGTTGTCATAGTTTGTCTCGCTCAACATCGTTGGTAAGAGCATCTGCTTGGTCCACGACCTGTTCAATCTGAGAGGAAACATCAGAGGGAGTCTCTGATGGCTTTGAGCACGGCAGTGAGCATGCGGTTCCCCCATGCTCAGAATCACCTACCGCAAGAAAGCGTGAATCGGGGAAAGAAGGTGGAGTGAACGGCAGAGGTCTTCTAACACCTGCCTTCAGTTCCCCTTCTCCAATATCGATAAAAGCATCAAAGCACTTCAAAACATCGATGCCAATGAGCAAAGGCATGGTTCCACTCTCACAGATGTACACGGGGTGTGTCAAGCTCATGGGACCGATCGTGAATTGGAGCAGTCTTAGAAGAGCACCGTAGAATCAGAGAAAACATGGATAGTTAATGCGCAGGGAATCAGTTCTGGAGGACGTACGCCTCCCCCTACATCCAAGCAGACGCAGTCGAAAACAGACTTCCTCATGATTGTAAAATCTGAACCCGTATCTAAAAGTGCGTTGCAGGGATGCCCCTGTTGCAATATGACAGATACTGTGGGCTTACCACCCTGTAGCAGGAGAGGTCCCAACAGTAGTTCGTCAGGCTCGGCGCCAGGGGGCGCCGGGCCACTATCCGTGGAGGTTGCACTTATCATCAATGTGGATGGAGCGATATGGGACATGTTGTGTGTTTCCTGTAGTTCAGAGCCAATCAGTACCTCCGGTTGCAGTGTTTCCATCTTATCTGGAGGCAAATTAACGGAGCACAGGGTTTGAGCCCCTCCCACCTGGGAGTCATCTCCAATGGCTTGGACTTTTGTGACTTCCTGTTGCAGATTGAAAAGTTGCATCTGCATGTTTTTCATTTCAGCAAGCTGCATATAGCTGGGTCTGCGTTTCAAATTTCCACTGGCAAAATAGCATTTGCATTTGAAGTTGAAATTCATTTTCCATCTGTAGAATGAGAGAAGTCAAATGATTATTTGCTCTAAAGCCATTGTATAGAAGCAACAGGTCCTTTAATTTGTTGAAAAATTAATGGAAGCTGAATAGGAAACCCCTACACATACTATAGTATAATGTTTAGAATTACCTGAAATAGCATTAAAATACACACACTACAGTGTAATGTTTAGAATGACCTGAAATAGTATTAAAATACACAAACTATAGTATATTGTTTCGAATTACCTGAAATTGCATTAAAATACACATACTATAGTAGAATGTTCAGAATGACCTCACATAGCATTAAAATACACACACTATATTATATTGTTTAGAATTACCTGAAATAGCATTACAATACACATACTATAGTATAATGTTTAGAATGACCTGAAATAGTATTGAAATACACATACCATATAGTATAATGGTTAGAATGACCTGAAAAAGTATTAAAATACTCACACTATAGTATATTGTTTAGAATTACCTGAAATAGCATTAAAATACACATACTATAGTATAATGTTTAGAATGACCAGATATAGTACTAAAATACACATACTATAGTGGCTCCTGGAGGGTGCAGATGCTTTTCTTCTCCTCTCCTCCATGTCTTATCCTCAAGTCCTTTGTCTGTCCGTGTGTGCTGGGTGCACGACTGCTTCTGCATTTTTTATGGAAACTGAAATTCACTTAAATGGATCTCGTCAGTTGGTCACTCAACGCGGTTGATGAAATTTTTTCAACAATGACAACGGGAGAAGGGGCTCTCGGATGCCCCTCCGGGACAGACCAGCTGTCTGTGGAGGACTCTGAAGATGTGTGGATATTCGTGGTGTTGGTGTCGGGTTTCCTGCCGATCGGCCTTGGAGGCTTCCTGTCTTCCCGGAAAATTAACGAGCTGTAGAGAAATATTGGCCTGATCCCCGAACTCAGAGATGGCTTGCACCGCGCTGTGAATTCACAGACTCACATAATTGTCGAGATGAATCATAAGCTTGGGACTTTGGCCGAGATTCATTCATTGGCACAGAAGATGGATGCCATGAAGGATAGAGTGGACGAATCAGCACAGATTGGGATGGTTTAATGTCCATTATTGGGATTTTGAGAGATTGAGGACCAACAAACTGTAAGACAGAGAGGAAATTATCTGTCTGGTCCCAAAACAATTTCTAATCGGAATCTGGCGCCCTAGAGTCTGCAAGGCTACAACAAAAACTCCCCCCTCAGATAATATGTGGAATGTGCCGTCGCTATGGACACTCAACTCTGTCTCCTATCCCAGTATACTAAAGTAAGTTTAGAATGACCTGTAAAAGAATTTAAATACACATACTATAGTATAATATTTTGAATGACCACAGATAGTTTTAAAATACACATACTGTAGTAAAATGTTTAGATTGACCAGAACAAGTTTTTAAATACACATACTATAGTATAATGTTTAGAATGACCTCACATAGTATTATATTACACATTCTATAATATAATGTTTAGACTTACCTGAAATAGTTTTAAAATACACATATTACAGTATGTTTGTCATCCAAGGTACGCTTACGAACAAGATTGTCGTCGACATAGATGAGGGTACCTCGCTCTCGAGCATCAGGGCAGGGATTGTCCAGGAAGATGTTGAACTCAGCTGGTGAGTTGGAATAACAAAAAGGACATCGAGTTAAGTTGTACTGGCAGTTGGCAAAGGAGAGGGCTAGTTTGTGTTGGTCCGATTTATATACAAGAAATGCCCAGAATCCAGACGCAATGTCAAGGGTGGAGAAGTATTTAGTGTATTTCACTTTTGGGAATTCTTGTTCCAGGCGTGCCATCGGCTACCTAGAAGAGGGAACCTGTTTGTTGAGTTTCCTGTAGTCAATGGTTAGTCGCCACTTACCATTAGGCTTCTTTACTGGCCACAATGGAGCCGAGTAGGTGCTGTTTCAGGTTTGGATGATCCCTTTTGCCAAGAGGCTTTCCAATGATTTCCTGGACTGGTCCGTTGGATGCCAGGGGAATCTTGTATGAACCCACAAAAGTCGGCGCAGCATGTACCAGTGTAGGAATCCTGACCTCATGGATAGTGGTTAGACCACAGACCAGGGAGTCGAGTGAAAGAAAATCTTTGTATTTTAACAAAAGTTGTCATAGTTTGTCTCGCTCAACATCGTTGGTAAGAGCATCTGCTTGGTCCACGACCTGTTCAATCTGAGAGGAAACATCAGAGGGAGTCTCTGATGGCTTTGAGCACGGCAGTGAGCATGCGGTTCCCCCATGCTCAGAATCACCTACAGCAAGAAAGCGTGAATCGGGGAAAGAAGGTGGAGTGAACGGCAGAGGTCTTCTAACACCTGCCTTCAGTTCCCCTTCTCCAATATCGATAAAAGCATCAAAGCACTTCAAAACATCGATGCCAATGAGCAAAGGCATGGTTCCACTCTCACAGATGTACACGGGGTGTGTCAAGCTCATGGGACCGATCGTGAATTGGAGCAGTCTTAGAAGAGCACCGTAGAATCAGAGAAAACATGGATAGTTAATGCGCAGGGAATCAGTTCTGGAGGACGTACGCCTCCCCCTACATCCAAGCAGACGCAGTCGAAAACAGACTTCCTCATGATTGTAAAATCTGAACCCGTATCTAAAAGTGCGTTGCAGGGATGCCCCTGTTGCAATATGACAGATACTGTGGGCTTACCACCCTGTAGCAGGAGAGGTCCCAACAGTAGTTCGTCAGGCTCGGCGCCAGGGGGCGCCGGGCCACTATCCGTGGAGGTTGCACTTATCATCAATGTGGATGGAGCGATATGGGACATGTTGTGTGTTTCCTGTAGTTCAGAGCCAATCAGTACCTCCGGTTGCAGTGTTTCCATCTTATCTGGAGGCAAATTAACGGAGCACAGGGTTTGAGCCCCTCCCACCTGGGAGTCATCTCCAATGGCTTGGACTTTTGTGACTTCCTGTTGCAGATTGAAAAGTTGCATCTGCATGTTTTTCATTTCAGCAAGCTGCATATAGCTGGGTCTGCGTTTCAAATTTCCACTGGCAAAATAGCATTTGCATTTGAAGTTGAAATTCATTTTCCATCTGTAGAATGAGAGAAGTCAAATGATTATTTGCTCTAAAGCCATTGTATAGAAGCAACAGGTCCTTTAATTTGTTGAAAAATTAATGGAAGCTGAATAGGAAACCCCTACACATACTATAGTATAATGTTTAGAATTACCTGAAATAGCATTAAAATACACACACTACAGTGTAATGTTTAGAATGACCTGAAATAGTATTAAAATACACAAACTATAGTATATTGTTTCGAATTACCTGAAATTGCATTAAAATACACATACTATAGTAGAATGTTCAGAATGACCTCACATAGCATTAAAATACACACACTATATTATATTGTTTAGAATTACCTGAAATAGCATTACAATACACATACTATAGTATAATGTTTAGAATGACCTGAAATAGTATTGAAATACACATACCATATAGTATAATGGTTAGAATGACCTGAAAAAGTATTAAAATACTCACACTATAGTATATTGTTTAGAATTACCTGAAATAGCATTAAAATACACATACTATAGTATAATGTTTAGAATGACCAGATATAGTACTAAAATACACATACTATAGTGGCTCCTGGAGGGTGCAGATGCTTTTCTTCTCCTCTCCTCCATGTCTTATCCTCAAGTCCTTTGTCTGTCCGTGTGTGCTGGGTGCACGACTGCTTCTGCATTTTTTATGGAAACTGAAATTCACTTAAATGGATCTCGTCAGTTGGTCACTCAACGTGGTTGATGAAATTTTTTCAACAATGACAACGGGAGAAGGGGCTCTCGGATGCCCCTCCGGGACAGAACAGCTGTCTGTGGAGGACTCTGAAGATGTGTGGATATTCGTGGTGTTGGTGTCGGGTTTCCTGCCGATCGGCCTTGGAGGCTTCCTGTCTTCCCGGAAAATGAACGAGCTGTAGAGAAATATTGGCCTGATCCCCGAACTCAGAGATGGCTTGCACCGCGCTGTGAATTCACAGACTCACATAATTGTCGAGATGAATAGCTTGGGACTTTGGCCGAGATTCATTCATTGGCACAGAAGATGGATGCCATGAAGGATAGAGTGGACGAATAAGCACAGATTGGGATGGTTTAATGTCCATTATTGGGATTTTGAGAGATTGAGGACCAACAAACTGTAAGACAGAGAGGAAATTATCTGTCTGGTCCCAAAACAATTTCTAATCGGAATCTGGCGCCCTAGAGTCTGCAAGGCTACAACAAAAACTCCCCCCTCAGATAATATGTGGAATGTGCCGTCGCTATGGACACTCAACTCTGTCTCCTATCCCAGTATACTAAAGTAAGTTTAGAATGACCTGTAAAAGAATTTAAATACACATACTATAGTATAATATTTTGAATGACCACAGATAGTTTTAAAATACACATACTGTAGTAAAATGTTTAGATTGACCAGAACAAGTTTTTAAATACACATACTATAGTATAATGTTTAGAATGACCTCACATAGTATTATATTACACATTCTATAATATAATGTTTAGACTTACCTGAAATAGTTTTAAAATACACATATTACAGTATGTTTGTCATCCAAGGTACGCTTACGAACAAGATTGTCGTCGACATAGATGAGGGTACCTCGCTCTCGAGCATCAGGGCAGGCATTGTCCAGGAAGATGTTGAACTCAGCTGGTGAGTTGGAATAACAAAAAGGACATCGAGTTAAGGTGTACTGGCAGTTGGCAAAGGAGAGGGCTAGTTTGTGTTGGTCCGATTTATATACAAGAATTGCCCAGAATCCAGACGCAATGTCAAGGGTGGAGAAGTATTTAGTGTATTTCACTTTTGGGAATTCTTGTTCCAGGCGCGCCATCGGCTACCTAGAAGAGGGAACCTGTTTGTTGAGTTTCCTGTAGTCAATGGTTAGTCGCCACTTACCATTAGGCTTCTTTACTGGCCACAATGGAGCCGAGTAGGTGCTGTTTCAGGTTTGGATGATCCCTTTTGCCAAGAGGCTTTCCAATGATTTCCTGGACTGGTCCGTTGGATGCCAGGGGAATCTTGTATGAACCCACAAAAGTCGGCGCAGCATGTACCAGTGTAGGAATCCTGACCTCATGGATAGTGGTTAGACCACAGACCAGGGAGTCGAGTGAAAGAAAATCTTTGTATTTTAACAAAAGTTGTCATAGTTTGTCTCGCTCAACATCATTGGTAAGAGCATCTGCTTGGTCCACGACCTGTTTAATCTGAGAGGAAACATCAGAGGGAGTCTCTGATGGCTTTGAGCACGGCAGTGAGCATGCGGTTCCCCCATGCTCAGAATCACCTACCGCAAGAAAGCGTGAATCGGGGAAAGAAGGTGGAGTGAACGGCAGAGGTCTTCTAACACCTGCCTTCAGTTCCCCTTCTCCAATATCGATAAAAGCATCAAAGCACTTCAAAACATCGATGCCAATGAGCAAAGGCATGGTTCCACTCTCACAGATGTACACGGGGTGTGTCAAGCTCATGGGACCGATCGTGAATTGGAGCAGTCTTAGAAGAGCACTGTAGAATCAGAGAAAACATGGATAGTTAATGCACAGGGAATCAGTTCTGGAGGACGTACGCCTCCCCCTACATCCAAGCAGACGCAGTCGAAAACAGACTTCCTCATGATTGTAAAATCTGAACCTGTATCTAAAAGTGCGTTGCAGGGATGCCCCTGTTGCAATATGACAGATACTGTGGGCTTACCACCCTGTAGCAGGAGAGGTCCCAACAGTAGTTCGTCAGGCTTGACGCCAGGGGGCGCCGGGCCACTATCCGTGGAGGTTGCACTTATCATCAACGTGGATGGAGCGATATGGGACATGTTGTGTGTTTCCTGTAGTTCAGAGCCAATCAGTACCTCCGGTTGCAGCGTTTCCATCTTATCTGGAGGCAAATTAACGGAGCACAGGGATTGAGCCCCTCCCACCTGGGAGTCATCTCCAATGGCTTGGACTTGTGTGACTTCCTGTTGCAGATTGAAAAGTTGCATCTGCATGTTTTTCATTTCAGCAAGCTGCATATAGCTGGGTCTGCGTTTCAAATTTCCACTGGCAAAATAGCATTTGCATTTGAAGTTGAAATTCATTTTCCATCTGTAGAATGAGAGAGGTCAAATGATTATTTGCTCTAAAGCCATTGTATAGAAGCAACAGGTCCTTTAATTTGTTGAAAATTTAATGGAAGCTGAATAGGAACCACTAAACATACTAGAGTAAAATGTTTAAAATTACCTGAAATAGCATTAAAATACACACACTATAGTGTAATGTTTAGAATGACCTGAAATAGTATTAAAATACACAAACTATAATATATTGTTTCGAATGACCTGAAATAGCATTAAAATACACATACTATAGTAGAATGTTCAGAATGACCTCACATAGCATTAAAATACACACACTATAGTATATTGTTTAAAATTACCTGAAATAGCATTACAATACACATATTATAGTATAATGTTTAGAATGACCTGAAATAGTATTGAAATACACATACTATATAGTATAATGGTTAGAATGACCTGAAAAAGTATTAAAATACACACACTATAGTATATTGTTTTGAATTACCTGAAATAGCATTAAAATACACATACTATAGTATAATGTTTAGAATGACCAGATATAGTACTAAAATACACATACTATAGTGGCTCCTGGAGGGTGCAGATGCTTTTCTTCTCCTCTCCTCCATGTCTTATCCTCAAGTCCTTTGTCTGTCCGTGTGTGCAGGGTGCACGGCTGCTTCTGCATTTTTTATGGCAACTGAAATTAACTTAGATGGATCTCGTCAGTTGGTCACTCAACGCGGTTGATAAAATTTTTTCAACAATGACAACGGGAGAAGGGGCTCTCGGATGCCCCTCCGGGACAGACCAGCTGTCTGTGGAGGACTCTGAAGATGTGTGGATATTCGTGGTGTTGGTGTCGGGTTTCCTGCCGATCGGCCTTGGAGGCTTCCTGTCTTCCCGGAAAATTAACGAGCTGTAGAGAAATATTGGCCTGATCCCCGAACTCAGAGATGGCTTGCACCGCTCTGTGAATTCACAGACTCACATAATTGTCGAGATGAATCATAAGCTTGGAACTTTGGCCGAGATTCATTCATTGGCACAGAAGATGGATGCCATGAAGGATAGAGTGGACGAATAAGCACAGATTGGGATAGTTTAATGTCCATTATTGGGATTTTGAGAGATTGAGGACCAACAAACTGTAAGACAGAGAGGAAATTATCTGTCTGGTCCCAAAACAATTTCTAATCGGAATCTGGCGCCCTAGAGTCTGCAAGGCTACAAAGAAAACTCCCCCCTCAGATGATATGTGGAATGTTCCGTCGCTATGGACACTCAACTCTGTCTCCTATCCCAGTATGCTATAGTAAGTTTAGAATGACCTGTAAAAGAATTTAAATACACATACTATAGTATAATATTTTGAATGACCACAGATAGTTTTAAAATACACATACTGTAGTAAAACGTTTAGATTGACCAGAACAAGTTTTTAAATACACATACTATAGTTTGTTTAGAATGACCTGAAATGGTTTTAAAATACACATACTATAGTATAATGTTTAGAACAACCTCACATAGTATTATAATACACATTCTATAATACAATGTTTAGACTTGCCTGAAATAGTTTTAAAATACACATATTACAGTATGTTTGTCATCCAAGGTACGCTTACGAACAAGATTGTCATCGACATAGATGAGGGTACCTCGCTCTCGAGCATCAGGGCAGGCTTTGTCCAAGAAGATGTTGAACTCAGCTGGTGAGTTGGAATAACAAAAAGGACATCGAGTTAAGGTGTAATGGCAGTTGGCAAAGGAGAGGGCTAGTTTGTGTTGGTCAGATTTATATACAAGAATTGCCCAGAATCCAGACGCAATGTCAAGGGTGGAGAAGTATTTAGTGTATTTCACTTTTGGGAGTTCTTGTTCCAGGCGCGCCATCGGCTACCTAGAAGAGGGAACCTGTTTGTTGAGTTGCCTGTAGTCAATGGTTAGTCGCCACTTACCATTAGGCTTCTTTACTGGCCACAATGGAGCCGAGTAGGTGCTGTTTCAGGTTTGGATGATCCCTTTTGCCAAGAGGCTTTCCAATGATTTCCTGGACTGGTCCGTTGGATGCCAGGGGAATCTTGTATGAACCCACAAAAGTCGGCGCAGCATGTACCAGTGTAGGAATCCTGACCTCATGGATAGTGGTTAGACCACAGACCAGGGAGTCGAGTGAAAGAAAATCTTTGTATTTTAACAAAAGTTGTCATAGTTTGTCTCGCTCAACATCGTTGGTAAGAGCATCTGCTTGGTCCACGACCTGTTCAATCTGAGAGGAAACATCAGAGGGAGTCTCTGATGGCTTTGAGCACGGCAGTGAGCATGCGGTTCCCCCATGCTCAGAATCACCTACCGCAAGAAAGCGTGAATCGGGGAAAGAAGGTGGAGTGAACGGCAGAGGTCTTCTAACACCTGCCTTCAGTTCCCCTTCTCCAATATCGATAAAAGCATCAAAGCACTTCAAAACATCGATGCCAATGAGCAAAGGCATGGTTCCACTCTCACAGATGTACACGGGGTGTGTCAAGCTCATGGGACCGATCGTGAATTGGAGCAGTCTTAGAAGAGCACCGTAGAATCAGAGAAAACATGGATAGTTAATGCGCAGGGAATCAGTTCTGGAGGACGTACGCCTCCCCCTACATCCAAGCAGACGCAGTCGAAAACAGACTTCCTCATGATTGTAAAATCTGAACCCGTATCTAAAAGTGCGTTGCAGGGATGCCCCTGTTGCAATATGACAGATACTGTGGGCTTACCACCCTGTAGCAGGAGAGGTCCCAACAGTAGTTCGTCAGGCTCGACGCCAGGGGGCGCCGGGCCACTATCCGTGGAGGTTGCACTTATCATCAATGTGGATGGAGCGATATGGGACATGTTGTGTGTTTCCTGTAGTTCAGAGCCAATCAGTACCTCCGGTTGCAGTGTTTCCATCTTATCTGGAGGCAAATTAACGGAGCACAGGGTTTGAGCCCCTCCCACCTGGGAGTCATCTCCAATGGCTTGGACTTTTGTGACTTCCTGTTGCAGATTGAAAAGTTGCATCTGCATGTTTTTCATTTCAGCAAGCTGCATATAGCTGGGTCTGCGTTTCAAATTTCCACTGGCAAAATAGCATTTGCATTTGAAGTTGGAAATTCATTTTCCATCTGTAGAATGAGAGAAGTCAAATGATTATTTGCTCTAAAGCCATTGTATAGAAGCAACAGGTCCTTTAATTTGTTGAAAAATTAATGGAAGCTGAATAGGAAACCCCTACACATACTATAGTATAATGTTTAGAATTACCTGAAATAGCATTAAAATACACACACTATAGTGTAATGTTTAGAATGACCTGAAATAGTATTAAAATACACCAACTATAGTATATTGTTTCGAATTACCTGAAATTGCATTAAAATACACATACTATAGTAGAATGTTCAGAATGACCTCACATAGCATTAAAATACACACACTATAGTATATTGTTTAGAATTACCTGAAATAGCATTACAATACACATACTATAGTATAATGTTTAGAATGACCTGAAATAGTATTGAAATACACATACCATATAGTATAATGGTTAGAATGACCTGAAAAAGTATTAAAATACTCACACTATAGTATATTGTTTAGAATTACCTGAAATAGCATTAAAATACACATACTATAGTATAATGTTTAGAATGACCAGATATAGTACTAAAATACACATACTATAGTGGCTCCTGGAGGGTGCAGATGCTTTTCTTCTCCTCTCCTCCATGTCTTATCCTCAAGTCCTTTGTCTGTCCGTGTGTGCTGGGTGCACGGCTGCTTCTGCATTTTTTATGGAAACTGAAATTCACTTAAATGGATCTCGTCAGTTGGTCACTCAACGCGGTTGATGAAATTTTTTCAACAATGACAACGGGAGAAGGGGCTCTCGGATGCCCCTCCGGGACAGACCAGCTGTCTGTGGAGGACTCTGAAGATGTGTGGATATTCGTGGTGTTGGTGTCGGGTTTCCTGCCGATCGGCCTTGGAGGCTTCCTGTCTTCCCGGAAAATTAACGAGCTGTAGAGAAATATTGGCCTGATCCCCGAACTCAGAGATGGCTTGCACCGCGCTGTGAATTCACAGACTCACATAATTGACTAGATGAATCATAAGCTTGGGACTTTGGCCGAGATTCATTCATTGGCACAGAAGATGGATGCCATGAAGGATAGAGTGGACGAATCAGCACAGACTGGGATAGTTTAATGTCCATTATTGGGATTTTGAGAGATTGAGGACCAACAAACTGTAAGACAGAGAGGAAATTATCTGTCTGGTCCCAAAACAATTTCTAATCGGAATCTGGCGCCCTAGAGTCTGCAAGGCTACAACAAAAACTCCCCCCTCAGATGATATGTGGAATGTGCCGTCGCTATGGACACTCAACTCTGTCTCCTATCCCAGTATACTATAGTAAGTTTAGAATGACCTGTAAAAGAATTTAAATACACATACTATAGTATAATATTTTGAATGACCACAGATAGTTTTAAAATACACATACTGTAGTAAAATGTTTAGATTGACCAGAACAAGTTTTTAAATACACATACTATAGTTTGTTTAGAATGACCTGAAATGGTTTTAAAATACACATACTATAGTATAATGTTTAGAATGACCTCACATAGTATTATATTACACATTCTATAATATAATGTTTAGACTTACCTGAAATAGTTTTAAAATACACATATTACAGTATGTTTGTCATCCAAGGTACGCTTACGAACAAGATTGTCGTCGACATAGATGAGGGTACCTCGCTCTCGAGCATCAGGGCAGGCATTGTCCAAGAAGATGTTGAACTCAGCTGGTGAGTTGGAATAACAAAAAGGACATCGAGTTAAGGTGTACTGGCAGTTGGCAAAGGAGAGGGCTAGTTTGTGTTGGTCCGATTTATATACAAGAATTGCCCAGAATCCAGACGCAATGTCAAGGGTGGAGAAGTATTTAGTGTATTTCACTTTTGGGAATTCTTGTTCCAGGCACGCCATCGGCTACCTAGAAGAGGGAACCTGTTTGTTGAGTTGCCTGTAGTCAATGGTTAGTCGCCACTTACCATTAGGCTTCTTTACTGGCCACAATGGAGCCGAGTAGGTGCTGTTTCAGGTTTGGATGATCCCTTTTGCCAAGAGGCTTTCCAATGATTTCCTGGACTGGTCCGTTGGATGCCAGGGGAATCTTGTATGAACCCACAAAAGTCGGCGCAGCATGTACCAGTGTAGGAATCCTGACCTCATGGATAGTGGTTAGACCACAGACCAGGGAGTCGAGTGAAAGAAAATCTTTGTATTTTAACAAAAGTTGTCATAGTTTGTCTCGCTCAACATCGTTGGTAAGAGCATCTGCTTGGTCCACGACCTGTTCAATCTGAGAGGAAACATCAGAGGGAGTCTCTGATGGCTTTGAGCACGGCAGTGAGCATGCGGTTCCCCCATGCTCAGAATCACCTACCGCAAGAAAGCGTGAATCGGGGAAAGAAGGTGGAGTGAACGGCAGAGGTCTTCTAACACCTGCCTTCAGTTCCCCTTCTCCAATATCAATAAAAGCATCAAAGCACTTCAAAACATCGATGCCAATGAGCAAAGGCATGGTTCCACTCTCACAGATGTACACGGGGTGTGTCAAGCTCATGGGACCGATCGTGAATTGGAGCAGTCTTAGAAGAGCACTGTGGAATTAGAGAAAACATGGATAGTTAATGCACAGGGAATCAGTTCTAGAGGACGTACGCCTCCCCCTACATCCAAGCAGACGCAGTCGAAAACAGACTTCCTCATGATTGTAAAATCTGAACCCGTATCTAAAAGTGCGTTGCAGGGATGCCCCTGTTGCAATATGACAGATACTGTGGGCTTACCACCCTGTAGCAGGAGAGGTCCCAACAGTAGTTCGTCAGGCTCGACGCCAGGGGGCGCCGGGCCACTATCCGTGGAGGTTGCACTTATCATCAATGTGGATGGAGCGATATGGGACATGTTGTGTGTTTCCTGTAGTTCAGAGCCAATCAGTACCTCCGGTTGCAGTGTTTCCATCTTATCTGGAGGCAAATTAACGGAGCACAGGGTTTGAGCCCCTCCCACCTGGGAGTCATCTCCAATGGCTTGGACTTTTGTGACTTCCTGTTGCAGATTGAAAAGTTGCATCTGCATGTTTTTCATTTCAGCAAGCTGCATATAGCTGGGTCTGCGTTTCAAATTTCCACTGGCAAAATAGCATTTGCATTTGAAGTTGAAATTCATTTTCCATCTGTAGAATGAGAGAAGTCAAATGATTATTTGCTCTAAAGCCATTGTATAGAAGCAACAGGTCCTTTAATTTGTTGAAAAATTAATGGAAGCTGAATAGGAAACCCCTACACATACTATAGTATAATGTTTAGAATTACCTGAAATAGCATTAAAATACACACACTATAGTGTAATGTTTAGATTGACCTGAAATAGTATTAAAATACACAAACTATAGTATATTGTTTCGAATTACCTGAAATTGCATTAAAATACACATACTATAGTAGAATGTTCAGAATGACCTCACATAGCATTAAAATACACACACTATAGTATATTGTTTAGAATTACCTGAAATAGCATTACAATACACATACTATAGTATAATGTTTAGAATGACCTGAAATAGTATTGAAATACACATACTATATAGTATAATGGTTAGAATGACCTGAAAAAGTATTAAAATACACACACTATAGTATATTGTTTAGAATTACCTGAAATAGCATTAAAATACACATACTATAGTATAATGTTTAGAATGACCAGATATAGTACTAAAATACACATACTATAGTGGCTCCTGGAGGGTGCAGATGCTTTTCTTCTCCTCTCCTCCATGTCTTATCCTCAAGTCCTTTGTCTGTCCGTGTGTGCTGGGTGCACGGCTGCTTCTGCATTTTTTATGGAAACTGAAATTCACTTAAATGGATCTCGTCAGTTGGTCACTCAACGCGGTTGATGAAATTTTTTCAACAATGACAACGGGAGAAGGGGCTCTCGGATGCCCCTCCGGAACAGACCAGCTGTCTGTGGAGGACTCTGAAGATGTGTGGATATTCGTGGTGTTGGTGTCGGCTTTCCTGCCAATCGGCCTTGGAGGCTTCCTGTCTTCCCGGAAAATTAACGAGCTGTAGAGAAATATTGGCCTGATCCCCGAACTCAGAGATGGCTTGCACCGCGCTGTGAATTCACAGACTAACAAAATTGTCGAGATGAATCATAAGCTTGGGACTTTGGCCGAGATTCATTCAATGGCACAGAAGATGGATGCCATGAAGGATAGAGTGGACGAATCAGCACAGATTGGGATAGTTTAATGTCCATTATTGGGATTTTGAGAGATTGAGGACCAACAAACTGTAAGACAGAGAGGAAATTATCTGTCTGGTCCCAAAACAATTTCTAATCGGAATCTGGCACCCTAGAGTCTGCAAGGCTACAACAAAAACTCCTCCCTCAGATGATATGTGGAATGTGCCGTCGCTATGGACACTCAACTCTGTCTCCTATCCCAGTATACTATAGTAAGTTTAGAATGACCTGTAAAAGAATTTAAATACACATACTATAGTATAATATTTTGAATGACCACAGATAGTTTTAAAATACACATACTGTAGTAAAACGTTTAGATTGACCAGAACAAGTTTTTAAATACACATACTATAGTTTGTTTAGAATGACCTGAAATGGTTTTAAAATACACATACTATAGTATAATGTTTAGAATGACCTCACATAGTATTATATTACACATTCTATAATATAATGTTTAGACTTACCTGAAATAGTTTTAAAATACACATATTACAGTATGTTTGTCATCCAAGGTACGCTTACGAACAAGATTGTCGTCCACATAGATGAGGGTACCTCGCTCTCGAGCATCAGGGCAGGCTTTGTCCAAGAAGATGTTGAACTCAGCTGGTGAGTTGGAATAACAAAAAGGACATCGAGTTAAGGTGTACTGGCAGTTGGCAAAGGAGAGGGCTAGTTTGTGTTGGTCCGATTTATATACAAGAATTGCCCAGAATCCAGACGCAATGTCAAGGCTGGAGAAGTATTTAGTGTATTTCACTTTTGGGAATTCTTGTTCCAGGCGCGCCATCGGCTACCTAGAAGAGGGAACCTGTTTGTTGAGTTGCCTGTAGTCAATGGTTAGTCGCCACTTACCATTAGGCTTCTTTACTGGCCACAATGGAGCCGAGTAGGTGCTGTTTCAGGTTTGGATTATCCCTTTTGCCAAGAGGCTTTCCAATGATTTCCTGGACTGGTCCGTTGGATGCCAGGGGAATCTTGTATGGACCCACAAAAGTCGGCGCAGCATGTACCAGTGTAGGAATCCTGACCTCATGGATAGTGGTTAGACCACAGACCAGGGAGTCGAGTGAAAGAAAATCTTTGTATTTTAACAAAAGTTGTCATAGTTTGTCTCGCTCAACATCGTTGGTAAGAGCATCTGCTTGGTCCACGACCTGTTCAATCTGAGAGGAAACATCAGAGGGAGTCTCTGATGGCTTTGAGCACGGCAGTGAGCATGCGGTTCCCCCATGCTCAGAATCACCTACCGCAAGAAAGCGTGAATCGGGGAAAGAAGGTGGAGTGAACGGCAGAGGTCTTCTAACACCTGCCTTCAGTTCCCCTTCTCCAATATCAATAAAAGCATCAAAGCACTTCAAAACATCGATGCCAATGAGCAAAGGCATGGTTCCACTCTCACAGATGTACACGGGTTGTGTCAAGCTCATGGGACCGATCGTGAATTGGAGCAGTCTTAGAAGAGCACTGTGGAATTAGAGAAAACATGGATAGTTAATGCACAGGGAATCAGTTCTAGAGGACGTACGCCTCCCCCTACATCCAAGCAGACGCAGTCGAAAACAGACTTCCTCATGATTGTAAAATCTGAACCCGTATCTAAAAGTGCGTTGCAGGGATGCCCCTGTTGCAATATGACAGATACTGTGGGCTTACCACCCTGTAGCAGGAGAGGTCCCAACAGTAGTTCGTCAGGCTCGACGCCAGGGGGCGCCGGGCCACTATCCGTGGAGGTTGCACTTATCATCAATGTGGATGGAGCGATATGGGACATGTTCTGTGTTTCCTGTAGTTCAGAGCCAATCAGTACCTCCGGTTGCAGTGTTTCCATCTTATCTGGAGGCAAATTAACGGAGCACAGGGTTTGAGCCCCTCCCACCTGGGAGTCATCTCCAATGGCTTGGACTTTTGTGACTTCCTGTTGCAGATTGAAAAGTTGCATCTGCATGTTTTTCATTTCAGCAAGCTGCATATAGCTGGGTCTGCGTTTCAAATTTCCACTGGCAAAATAGCATTTGCATTTGAAGTTGAAATTCATTTTCCATCTGTAGAATGAGAGAAGTCAAATGATTATTTGCTCTAAAGCCATTGTATAGAAGCAACAGGTCCTTTAATTTGTTGAAAAATTAATGGAAGCTGAATAGGAAACCCCTACACATACTATAGTATAATGTTTAGAATTACCTGAAATAGCATTAAAATACACACACTATAGTGTAATGTTTAGATTGACCTGAAACAGTATTAAAATACACAAACTATAGTATATTGTTTCGAATTACCTGAAATTGCATTAAAATACACATACTATAGTAGAATGTTCAGAATGACCTCACATAGCATTAAAATACACACACTATAGTATATTGTTTAGAATTACCTGAAATAGCATTACAATACACATACTATAGTATAATGTTTAGAATGACCTGAAATAGTATTGAAATACACATACTATATAGTATAATGGTTAGAATGACCTGAAAAAGTATTAAAATACACACACTATAGTATATTGTTTAGAATTACCTGAAATAGCATTAAAATACACATACTATAGTATAATGTTTAGAATGACCAGATATAGTACTAAAATACACATACTATAGTGGCTCCAGGAGGGTGCAGATGCTTTTCTTCTCCTCTCCTCCATGTCTTATCCTCAAGTCCTTTGTCTGTCCGTGTGTGCTGGGTGCACGGCTGCTTCTGCATTTTTTATGGAAACTGAAATTCACTTAAATGGATCTCGTCAGTTGGTCACTCAACGCAGTTGATGAAATTTTTTCAACAATGACAACGGGAGAAGGGGCTCTCGGATGCCCCTCCGGAACAGACCAGCTGTCTGTGGAGGACTCTGAAGATGTGTGGATATTCGTGGTGTTGGTGTCGGCTTTCCTGCCGATCGGCCTTGGAGGCTTCCTGTCTTCCCGGAAAATTAACGAGCTGTAGAGAAATATTGGCCTGATCCCCGAACTCAGAGATGGCTTGCACCGCGCTGTGAATTCACAGACTAACAAAATTGTCGAGATGAATCATAAGCTTGGGACTTTGGCCGAGATTCATTCAATGGCACAGAAGATGGATGCCATGAAGGATAGAGTGGACGAATCAGCACAGATTGGGATAGTTTAATGTCCATTATTGGGATTTTGAGAGATTGAGGACCAACAAACTGTAAGACAGAGAGGAAATTATCTGTCTGGTCCCAAAACAATTTCTAATCGGAATCTGGCACCCTAGAGTCTGCAAGGCTACAACAAAAACTCCTCCCTCAGATGATATGTGGAATGTGCCGTCGCTATGGACACTCAACTCTGTCTCCTATCCCAGTATACTATAGTAAGTTTAGAATGACCTGTAAAAGAATTTAAATACACATACTATAGTATAATATTTTGAATGACCACAGATAGTTTTAAAATACACATACTGTAGTAAAACGTTTAGATTGACCAGAACAAGTTTTTAAATACACATACTATAGTTTGTTTAGAATGACCTGAAATGGTTTTAAAATACACATACTATAGTATAATGTTTAGAATGACCTCACATAGTATTATATTACACATTCTATAATATAATGTTTAGACTTACCTGAAATAGTTTTAAAATACACATATTACAGTATGTTTGTCATCCAAGGTACGCTTACGAACAAGATTGTCGTCCACATAGATGAGGGTACCTCGCTCTCGAGCATCAGGGCAGGCTTTGTCCAAGAAGATGTTGAACTCAGCTGGTGAGTTGGAATAACAAAAAGGACATCGAGTTAAGGTGTACTGGCAGTTGGCAAAGGAGAGGGCTAGTTTGTGTTGGTCCGATTTATATACAAGAATTGCCCAGAATCCAGACGCAATGTCAAGGCTGGAGAAGTATTTAGTGTATTTCACTTTTGGGAATTCTTGTTCCAGGCGCGCCATCGGCTACCTAGAAGAGGGAACCTGTTTGTTGAGTTGCCTGTAGTCAATGGTTAGTCGCCACTTACCATTAGGCTTCTTTACTGGCCACAATGGAGCCGAGTAGGTGCTGTTTCAGGTTTGGATTATCCCTTTTGCCAAGAGGCTTTCCAATGATTTCCTGGACTGGTCCGTTGGATGCCAGGGGAATCTTGTATGGACCCACAAAAGTCGGCGCAGCATGTACCAGTGTAGGAATCCTGACCTCATGGATAGTGGTTAGACCACAGACCAGGGAGTCGAGTGAAAGAAAATCTTTGTATTTTAACAAAAGTTGTCATAGTTTGTCTCGCTCAACATCATTGGTAAGAGCATCTGCTTGGTCCACGACCTGTTTAATCTGAGAGGAAACATCAGAGGGAGTCTCTGATGGCTTTGAGCACGGCAGTGAGCATGCCGTTCCCCCATGCTCAGAATCACCTACCGCAAGAAAGCGTGAATCGGGGAAAGAAGGTGGAGTGAACGGCAGAGGTCTTCTAACACCTGCCTTCAGTTCCCCTTCTCCAATATCGATAAAAGCATCAAAGCACTTCAAAACATCGATGCCAATGAGCAAAGGCATGGTTCCACTCTCACAGATGTACACGGGGTGTGTCAAGCTCATGGGACCGATCGTGAATTGGAGCAGTCTTAGAAGAGCACTGTAGAATCAGAGAAAACATGGATAGTTAATGCACAGGGAATCAGTTCTGGAGGACGTACGCCTCCCCCTACATCCAAGCAGACGCAGTCGAAAACAGACTTCCTCATGATTGTAAAATCTGAACCTGTATCTAAAAGTGCGTTGCAGGGATGCCCCTGTTGCAATATGACAGATACTGTGGGCTTACCACCCTGTAGCAGGAGAGGTCCCAACAGTAGTTCGTCAGGCTTGACGCCAGGGGGCGCCGGGCCACTATCCGTGGAGGTTGCACTTATCATCAACGTGGATGGAGCGATATGGGACATGTTGTGTGTTTCCTGTAGTTCAGAGCCAATCAGTACCTCCGGTTGCAGCGTTTCCATCTTATCTGGAGGCAAATTAACGGAGCACAGGGATTGAGCCCCTCCCACCTGGGAGTCATCTCCAATGGCTTGGACTTGTGTGACTTCCTGTTGCAGATTGAAAAGTTGCATCTGCATGTTTTTCATTTCAGCAAGCTGCATATAGCTGGGTCTGCGTTTCAAATTTCCACTGGCAAAATAGCATTTGCATTTGAAGTTGAAATTCATTTTCCATCTGTAGAATGAGAGAGGTCAAATGATTATTTGCTCTAAAGCCATTGTATAGAAGCAACAGGTCCTTTAATTTGTTGAAAATTTAATGGAAGCTGAATAGGAACCACTACACATACTAGAGTAAAATGTTTAAAATTACCTGAAATAGCATTAAAATACACACACTATAGTGTAATGTTTAGAATGACCTGAAATAGTATTAAAATACACAAACTATAATATATTGTTTCGAATGACCTGAAATAGCATTAAAATACACATACTATAGTAGAATGTTCAGAATGACCTCACATAGCATTAAAATACACACACTATAGTATATTGTTTAAAATTACCTGAAATAGCATTACAATACACATATTATAGTATAATGTTTAGAATGACCTGAAATAGTATTGAAATACACATACTATATAGTATAATGGTTAGAATGACCTGAAAAAGTATTAAAATACACACACTATAGTATATTGTTTTGAATTACCTGAAATAGCATTAAAATACACATACTATAGTATAATGTTTAGAATGACCAGATATAGTACTAAAATACACATACTATAGTGGCTCCTGGAGGGTGCAGATGCTTTTCTTCTCCTCTCCTCCATGTCTTATCCTCAAGTCCTTTGTCTGTCCGTGTGTGCAGGGTGCACGGCTGCTTCTGCATTTTTTATGGCAACTGAAATTCACTTAGATGGATCTCGTCAGTTGGTCACTCAACGCGGTTGATAAAATTTTTTCAACAATGACAACGGGAGAAGGGGCTCTCGGATGCCCCTCCGGGACAGACCAGCTGTCTGTGGAGGACTCTGAAGATGTGTGGATATTCGTGGTGTTGGTGTCGGGTTTCCTGCCGATCGGCCTTGGAGGCTTCCTGTCTTCCCGGAAAATTAACGAGCTGTAGAGAAATATTGGCCTGATCCCCGAACTCAGAGATGGCTTGCACCGCTCTGTGAATTCACAGACTCACATAATTGTCGAGATGAATCATAAGCTTGGAACTTTGGCCGAGATTCATTCATTGGCACAGAAGATGGATGCCATGAAGGATAGAGTGGACGAATAAGCACAGATTGGGATAGTTTAATGTCCATTATTGGGATTTTGAGAGATTGAGGACCAACAAACTGTAAGACAGAGAGGAAATTATCTGTCTGGTCCCAAAACAATTTCTAATCGGAATCTGGCGCCCTAGAGTCTGCAAGGCTACAAAGAAAACTCCCCCCTCAGATGATATGTGGAATGTTCCGTCGCTATGGACACTCAACTCTGTCTCCTATCCCAGTATGCTATAGTAAGTTTAGAATGACCTGTAAAAGAATTTAAATACACATACTATAGTATAATATTTTGAATGACCACAGATAGTTTTAAAATACACATACTGTAGTAAAACGTTTAGATTGACCAGAACAAGTTTTTAAATACACATACTATAGTTTGTTTAGAATGACCTGAAATGGTTTTAAAATACACATACTATAGTATAATGTTTAGAACAACCTCACATAGTATTATAATACACATTCTATAATACAATGTTTAGACTTGCCTGAAATAGTTTTAAAATACACATATTACAGTATGTTTGTCATCCAAGGTACGCTTACGAACAAGATTGTCATCGACATAGATGAGGGTACCTCGCTCTCGAGCATCAGGGCAGGCTTTGTCCAAGAAGATGTTGAACTCAGCTGGTGAGTTGGAATAACAAAAAGGACATCGAGTTAAGGTGTAATGGCAGTTGGCAAAGGAGAGGGCTAGTTTGTGTTGGTCAGATTTATATACAAGAATTGCCCAGAATCCAGACGCAATGTCAAGGGTGGAGAAGTATTTAGTGTATTTCACTTTTGGGAATTCTTGTTCCAGGCGCGCCATCGGCTACCTAGAAGAGGGAACCTGTTTGTTGAGTTGCCTGTAGTCAATGGTTAGTCGCCACTTACCATTAGGCTTCTTTACTGGCCACAATGGAGCCGAGTAGGTGCTGTTTCAGGTTTGGATGATCCCTTTTGCCAAGAGGCTTTCCAATGATTTCCTGGACTGGTCCGTTGGATGCCAGGGGAATCTTGTATGAACCCACAAAAGTCGGCGCAGCATGTACCAGTGTAGGAATCCTGACCTCATGGATAGTGGTTAGACCACAGACCAGGGAGTCGAGTGAAAGAAAATCTTTGTATTTTAACAAAAGTTGTCATAGTTTGTCTCGCTCAACATCGTTGGTAAGAGCATCTGCTTGGTCCACGACCTGTTCAATCTGAGAGGAAACATCAGAGGGAGTCTCTGATGGCTTTGAGCACGGCAGTGAGCATGCGGTTCCCCCATGCTCAGAATCACCTACCGCAAGAAAGCGTGAATCGGGGAAAGAAGGTGGAGTGAACGGCAGAGGTCTTCTAACACCTGCCTTCAGTTCCCCTTCTCCAATATCGATAAAAGCATCAAAGCACTTCAAAACATCGATGCCAATGAGCAAAGGCATGGTTCCACTCTCACAGATGTACACGGGGTGTGTCAAGCTCATGGGACCGATCGTGAATTGGAGCAGTCTTAGAAGAGCACCGTAGAATCAGAGAAAACATGGATAGTTAATGCGCAGGGAATCAGTTCTGGAGGACGTACGCCTCCCCCTACATCCAAGCAGACGCAGTCGAAAACAGACTTCCTCATGATTGTAAAATCTGAACCCGTATCTAAAAGTGCGTTGCAGGGATGCCCCTGTTGCAATATGACAGATACTGTGGGCTTACCACCCTGTAGCAGGAGAGGTCCCAACAGTAGTTCGTCAGGCTCGACGCCAGGGGGCGCCGGGCCACTATCCGTGGAGGTTGCACTTATCATCAATGTGGATGGAGCGATATGGGACATGTTGTGTGTTTCCTGTAGTTCAGAGCCAATCAGTACCTCCGGTTGCAGTGTTTCCATCTTATCTGGAGGCAAATTAACGGAGCACAGGGTTTGAGCCCCTCCCACCTGGGAGTCATCTCCAATGGCTTGGACTTTTGTGACTTCCTGTTGCAGATTGAAAAGTTGCATCTGCATGTTTTTCATTTCAGCAAGCTGCATATAGCTGGGTCTGCGTTTCAAATTTCCACTGGCAAAATAGCATTTGCATTTGAAGTTGGAAATTCATTTTCCATCTGTAGAATGAGAGAAGTCAAATGATTATTTGCTCTAAAGCCATTGTATAGAAGCAACAGGTCCTTTAATTTGTTGAAAAATTAATGGAAGCTGAATAGGAAACCCCTACACATACTATAGTATAATGTTTAGAATTACCTGAAATAGCATTAAAATACACACACTATAGTGTAATGTTTAGAATGACCTGCGATAGTATTAAAATACACCAACTATAGTATATTGTTTCGAATTACCTGAAATTGCATTAAAATACACATACTATAGTAGAATGTTCAGAATGACCTCACATAGCATTAAAATACACACACTATAGTATATTGTTTAGAATTACCTGAAATAGCATTACAATACACATACTATAGTATAATGTTTAGAATGACCTGAAATAGTATTGAAATACACATACCATATAGTATAATGGTTAGAATGACCTGAAAAAGTATTAAAATACTCACACTATAGTATATTGTTTAGAATTACCTGAAATAGCATTAAAATACACATACTATAGTATAATGTTTAGAATGACCAGATATAGTACTAAAATACACATACTATAGTGGCTCCTGGAGGGTGCAGATGCTTTTCTTCTCCTCTCCTCCATGTCTTATCCTCAAGTCCTTTGTCTGTCCGTGTGTGCTGGGTGCACGGCTGCTTCTGCATTTTTTATGGAAACTGAAATTCACTTAAATGGATCTCGTCAGTTGGTCACTCAACGCGGTTGATGAAATTTTTTCAACAATGACAACGGGAGAAGGGGCTCTCGGATGCCCCTCCGGGACAGACCAGCTGTCTGTGGAGGACTCTGAAGATGTGTGGATATTCGTGGTGTTGGTGTCGGGTTTCCTGCCGATCGGCCTTGGAGGCTTCCTGTCTTCCCGGAAAATTAACGAGCTGTAGAGAAATATTGGCCTGATCCCCGAACTCAGAGATGGCTTGCACCGCGCTGTGAATTCACAGACTCACATAATTGACTAGATGAATCATAAGCTTGGGACTTTGGCCGAGATTCATTCATTGGCACAGAAGATGGATGCCATGAAGGATAGAGTGGACGAATCAGCACAGACTGGGATAGTTTAATGTCCATTATTGGGATTTTGAGAGATTGAGGACCAACAAACTGTAAGACAGAGAGGAAATTATCTGTCTGGTCCCAAAACAATTTCTAATCGGAATCTGGCGCCCTAGAGTCTGCAAGGCTACAACAAAAACTCCCCCCTCAGATGATATGTGGAATGTGCCGTCGCTATGGACACTCAACTCTGTCTCCTATCCCAGTATACTATAGTAAGTTTAGAATGACCTGTAAAAGAATTTAAATACACATACTATAGTATAATATTTTGAATGACCACAGATAGTTTTAAAATACACATACTGTAGTAAAACGTTTAGATTGACCAGAACAAGTTTTTAAATACACATACTATAGTTTGTTTAGAATGACCTGAAATGGTTTTAAAATACACATACTATAGTATAATGTTTAGAATGACCTCACATAGTATTATATTACACATTCTATAATATAATGTTTAGACTTACCTGAAATAGTTTTAAAATACACATATTACAGTATGTTTGTCATCCAAGGTACGCTTACGAACAAGATTGTCGTCGACATAGATGAGGGTACCTCGCTCTCGAGCATCAGGGCAGGCATTGTCCAAGAAGATGTTGAACTCAGCTGGTGAGTTGGAATAACAAAAAGGACATCGAGTTAAGGTGTACTGGCAGTTGGCAAAGGAGAGGGCTAGTTTGTGTTGGTCCGATTTATATACAAGAATTGCCCAGAATCCAGACGCAATGTCAAGGGTGGAGAAGTATTTAGTGTATTTCACTTTTGGGAATTCTTGTTCCAGGCACGCCATCGGCTACCTAGAAGAGGGAACCTGTTTGTTGAGTTGCCTGTAGTCAATGGTTAGTCGCCACTTACCATTAGGCTTCTTTACTGGCCACAATGGAGCCGAGTAGGTGCTGTTTCAGGTTTGGATGATCCCTTTTGCCAAGAGGCTTTCCAATGATTTCCTGGACTGGTCCGTTGGATGCCAGGGGAATCTTGTATGAACCCACAAAAGTCGGCGCAGCATGTACCAGTGTAGGAATCCTGACCTCATGGATAGTGGTTAGACCACAGACCAGGGAGTCGAGTGAAAGAAAATCTTTGTATTTTAACAAAAGTTGTCATAGTTTGTCTCGCTCAACATCGTTGGTAAGAGCATCTGCTTGGTCCACGACCTGTTCAATCTGAGAGGAAACATCAGAGGGAGTCTCTGATGGCTTTGAGCACGGCAGTGAGCATGCGGTTCCCCCATGCTCAGAATCACCTACCGCAAGAAAGCGTGAATCGGGGAAAGAAGGTGGAGTGAACGGCAGAGGTCTTCTAACACCTGCCTTCAGTTCCCCTTCTCCAATATCAATAAAAGCATCAAAGCACTTCAAAACATCGATGCCAATGAGCAAAGGCATGGTTCCACTCTCACAGATGTACACGGGGTGTGTCAAGCTCATGGGACCGATCGTGAATTGGAGCAGTCTTAGAAGAGCACTGTGGAATTAGAGAAAACATGGATAGTTAATGCACAGGGAATCAGTTCTAGAGGACGTACGCCTCCCCCTACATCCAAGCAGACGCAGTCGAAAACAGACTTCCTCATGATTGTAAAATCTGAACCCGTATCTAAAAGTGCGTTGCAGGGATGCCCCTGTTGCAATATGACAGATACTGTGGGCTTACCACCCTGTAGCAGGAGAGGTCCCAACAGTAGTTCGTCAGGCTCGACGCCAGGGGGCGCCGGGCCACTATCCGTGGAGGTTGCACTTATCATCAATGTGGATGGAGCGATATGGGACATGTTGTGTGTTTCCTGTAGTTCAGAGCCAATCAGTACCTCCGGTTGCAGTGTTTCCATCTTATCTGGAGGCAAATTAACGGAGCACAGGGTTTGAGCCCCTCCCACCTGGGAGTCATCTCCAATGGCTTGGACTTTTGTGACTTCCTGTTGCAGATTGAAAAGTTGCATCTGCATGTTTTTCATTTCAGCAAGCTGCATATAGCTGGGTCTGCGTTTCAAATTTCCACTGGCAAAATAGCATTTGCATTTGAAGTTGAAATTCATTTTCCATCTGTAGAATGAGAGAAGTCAAATGATTATTTGCTCTAAAGCCATTGTATAGAAGCAACAGGTCCTTTAATTTGTTGAAAAATTAATGGAAGCTGAATAGGAAACCCCTACACATACTATATTACAATGTTTAGAATTACCTGAAATAGCATTAAAATACACACACTATAGTGTAATGTTTAGATTGACCTGAAATAGTATTAAAATACACAAACTATAGTATATTGTTTCGAATTACCTGAAATTGCATTAAAATACACATACTATAGTAGAATGTTCAGAATGACCTCACATAGCATTAAAATACACACACTATAGTATATTGTTTAGAATTACCTGAAATAGCATTACAATACACATACTATAGTATAATGTTTAGAATGACCTGAAATAGTATTGAAATACACATACTATATAGTATAATGGTTAGAATGACCTGAAAAAGTATTAAAATACACACACTATAGTATATTGTTTAGAATTACCTGAAATAGCATTAAAATACACATACTATAGTATAATGTTTAGAATGACCAGATATAGTACTAAAATACACATACTATAGTGGCTCCTGGAGGGTGCAGATGCTTTTCTTCTCCTCTCCTCCATGTCTTATCCTCAAGTCCTTTGTCTGTCCGTGTGTGCTGGGTGCACGGCTGCTTCTGCATTTTTTATGGAAACTGAAATTCACTTAAATGGATCTCGTCAGTTGGTCACTCAACGCGGTTGATGAAATTTTTTCAACAATGACAACGGGAGAAGGGGCTCTCGGATGCCCCTCCGGAACAGACCAGCTGTCTGTGGAGGACTCTGAAGATGTGTGGATATTCGTGGTGTTGGTGTCGGCTTTCCTGCCGATCGGCCTTGGAGGCTTCCTGTCTTCCCGGAAAATTAACGAGCTGTAGAGAAATATTGGCCTGATCCCCGAACTCAGAGATGGCTTGCACCGCGCTGTGAATTCACAGACTAACAAAATTGTCGAGATGAATCATAAGCTTGGGACTTTGGCCGAGATTCATTCAATGGCACAGAAGATGGATGCCATGAAGGATAGAGTGGACGAATCAGCACAGATTGGGATAGTTTAATGTCCATTATTGGGATTTTGAGAGATTGAGGACCAACAAACTGTAAGACAGAGAGGAAATTATCTGTCTGGTCCCAAAACAATTTCTAATCGGAATCTGGCACCCTAGAGTCTGCAAGGCTACAACAAAAACTCCTCCCTCAGATGATATGTGGAATGTGCCGTCGCTATGGACACTCAACTCTGTCTCCTATCCCAGTATACTATAGTAAGTTTAGAATGACCTGTAAAAGAATTTAAATACACATACTATAGTATAATATTTTGAATGACCACAGATAGTTTTAAAATACACATACTGTAGTAAAACGTTTAGATTGACCAGAACAAGTTTTTAAATACACATACTATAGTTTGTTTAGAATGACCTGAAATGGTTTTAAAATACACATACTATAGTATAATGTTTAGAATGACCTCACATAGTATTATATTACACATTCTATAATATAATGTTTAGACTTACCTGAAATAGTTTTAAAATACACATATTACAGTATGTTTGTCATCCAAGGTACGCTTACGAACAAGATTGTCGTCCACATAGATGAGGGTACCTCGCTCTCGAGCATCAGGGCAGGCTTTGTCCAAGAAGATGTTGAACTCAGCTGGTGAGTTGGAATAACAAAAAGGACATCGAGTTAAGGTGTACTGGCAGTTGGCAAAGGAGAGGGCTAGTTTGTGTTGGTCCGATTTATATACAAGAATTGCCCAGAATCCAGACGCAATGTCAAGGCTGGAGAAGTATTTAGTGTATTTCACTTTTGGGAATTCTTGTTCCAGGCGCGCCATCGGCTACCTAGAAGAGGGAACCTGTTTGTTGAGTTGCCTGTAGTCAATGGTTAGTCGCCACTTACCATTAGGCTTCTTTACTGGCCACAATGGAGCCGAGTAGGTGCTGTTTCAGGTTTGGATTATCCCTTTTGCCAAGAGGCTTTCCAATGATTTCCTGGACTGGTCCGTTGGATGCCAGGGGAATCTTGTATGGACCCACAAAAGTCGGCGCAGCATGTACCAGTGTAGGAATCCTGACCTCATGGATAGTGGTTAGACCACAGACCAGGGAGTCGAGTGAAAGAAGATCTTTGTATTTCAACAAAAGTTGTCAGTTTGTCTCGCTCAACATCGTTGGTAAGAGCATCTGCTTGGTCCACGACCTGTTCAATCTGAGAGGAAACATCAGAGGGAGTCTCTGATGGCTTTGAGCACGGCAGTGAGCATGCGGTTCCCCCATGCTCAGAATCACCTACCGCAAGAAAGCGTGAATCGGGGAAAGAAGGTGGAGTGAACGGCAGAGGTCTTCTAACACCTGCCTTCAGTTCCCCTTCTCCAATATCGATAAAAGCATCAAAGCACTTCAAAACATCGATGCCAATGAGCAAAGGCATGGTTCCACTCTCACAGATGTACACGGGGTGTGTCAAGCTCATGGGACCTATCGTGAATTGGAGCAGTCTTAGAAGAGCACTGTAGAATCAGAGAAAACATGGATAGTTAATGCACAGGGAATCAGTTCTGGAGGACGTACGCCTCCCCCTACATCCAAGCAGACGCAGTCAAAAACAGACTTCCTCATGATTGTAAAATCTGAACCTGTATCTAAAAGTGCATTGCAGGGATGTCCCTGTTGCAATATGACAGATACTGTGGGCTTACCACCCTGTAGCAGGAGAGGTCCCAACAGTAATTTGTCAGGCTCGACGCCAGGGGGCGCCGGGCCACTATCCGTGGAGGTTGCACTTATCATCAATGTGGATGGAGCGATATGGGACATGTTGTGTGTTTCCTGTAGTTCAGAGCCAATCAGTACCTCCGGTTGCAGCATTTCCATCTTATCTGGAGGCAAATTAACGGAGCACAGGGTTTGAGCCCCTCCCACCTGGGAGTCATCTCCAATGGCTTGGACTTTTGTGACTTCCTGTTGCAGATTGAAAAGTTGCATCTGCATGTTTTTCATTTCAGCAAGCTGCATATAGCTGGGTCTGCGTTTCAAATTTCCACTGGCAAAATAGCATTTGCATTTGAAGTTGAAATTCATTTTCCATCTGTAAAATGAGAGAAGTCAAATGATTATTTGCTCTAAAGCCATTGTATAGAAGCAACAGGTCCTTTAATTTGTTGAAAAATTAATGGAAGCTGAATAGGAAACCCCTACACATACTATAGTATAATGTTTAGAATTACCTGAAATAGCATTAAAATACACACACTATAGTGTAATGTTTAGAATGACCTGAAATAGTATTAAAATACACAAACTATAGTATATTGTTTCGAATTACCTGAAATTGCATTAAAATACACATACTATAGTAGAATGTTCAGAATGACCTCACATAGCATTAAAATACACACTATAGTATATTGTTTAGAATTACCTGAAATAGCATTACAATACACATACTATAGTATAATGTTTAGAATGACCTGAAATAGTATTGAAATACACATACTATATAGTATAATTGTTAGAATGACCTGAAAAAGTATTAAAATACACACACTATAGTATAATGTTTAGAATTGCCTGAAATAGCATTAAAATACACATATTATAGTATAATGTTTAGAATGACCAGATATAGTACTAAAATACACATACAATAGTGGCTCCTGGAGGGTGCAGATGCTTTTCTTCTCCTCTCCTCCATGTCTTATCCTCAAGTCCTTTGTCTGTCCGTGTGTGCTGGGTGCACGGCTGCTTCTGCATTTTTTATGGAAACTGAAATTCACTTAAATGGATCTCGTCAGTTGGTCACTCAACGCGGTTGATGAAATTTTTTCAACAATGACAACGGGAGAAGGGGCTCTCGGATGCCCCTCCGGGACAGACCAGCTGTCTGTGGAGGACTCTGAAGATGTGTGGATATTCGTGGTGTTGGTGTCGGGTTTCCTGCCGATCGGCCTTGGAGGCTTCCTGTCTTCCCGGAAAATTAACGAGCTGTAGAGAAATATTGGCCTGATCCCCGAACTCAGAGATGGCTTGCACCGCGCTGTGAATTCACAGACTCACATAATTGTCGAGATGAATCATAAGCTTGGGACTTTGGCCGAGATTCATTCATTGGCACAGAAGATGGATGCCATGAAGGATAGAGTGGACGAATCAGCACAGATTGGGATAGTTTAATGTCCATTATTGGGATTTTGAGAGATTGAGGACCAACAAACTGTAAGACGGAGAGGAAATTATCTGTCTGGTCCCAAAACAATTTCTAATCGGAATCTGGCGCCCTAGAGTCTGCAAGGCTACAACAAAAACTCCCCCCTCAGATGATATGTGGAATGTGCCGTCGCTATGGACACTCAACTCTGTCTCCTATCCCAGTATACTATAGTAAGTTTAGAATGACCTGTAAAAGAATTTAAATACACATACTATAGTATAATATTTTGAATGACCACAGATAGTTTTAAAATACACATACTGTAGTAAAACGTTTAGATTGACCAGAACAAGTTTTTAAATACACATACTATAGTTTGTTTAGAATGACCTGAAATGGTTTTAAAATACACATACTATAGTATAATGTTTAGAACGACCTCACATAGTATTATAATACACATTCTATAATATAATGTTTAGACTTACCTGACATAGTTTTAAAATACACATATTACAGTATGTTTGTCATCCAAGGTACGCTTACGAACAACATTGTCGTCGACATAGATGAGGGTACCTCGCTCTCGAGCATCAGGGCAGGCTTTGTCCAAGAAGATGTTGAGCTCAGCTGGTGAGTTGGAATAACAAAAAGGACATCGAGTTAAGGTGTACTGGCAGTTGGCAAAGGAGAGGGCTAGTTTGTGTTGGTCCGATTTATATACAAGAATTGCCCAGAATCCAGACGCAATGTCAAGGGTGGAGAAGTATTTAGTGTATTTCACTTTTGGGAATTCTTGTTCCAGGCGCGCCATCGGCTACCTAGAAGAGGGAACCTGTTTGTTGAGTTGCCTGTAGTCAATGGTTAGTCGCCACTTACCATTAGGCTTCTTTACTGGCCACAATGGAGGCGAGTAGGTGCTGTTTCAGGTTTGGATGATCCCTTTTGCCAAGAGGCTTTCCAATGATTTCCTGGACTGGTCCGTTGGATGCCAGGGGAATCTTGTATGGACCCACAAAAGTCGGCGCAGCATGTACCAGTGTAGGAAACCTGACCTCATGGATAGTGGTTAGACCACAGACCAGGGAGTCGAGTGAAAGAAAATCTTTGTATTTTAACAAAAGTTGTGATAGTTTGTCTCGCTCAACATCGTTGGTAAGAGCATCTGCTTGGTCCACGACCTGTTCAATCTGAGAGGAAACATCAGAGGGAGTCTCTGATGGCTTTGAGCACGGCAGTGAGCATGCAGTTCCCCCATGCTCAGAATCACCTACCGCAAGAAAGCGTGAATCGGGGAAAGAAGGTGGAGTGAACGGCAGAGGTCTTCTAACACCTGCCTTCAGTTCCCCTTATCCAATATCGATAAAAGCATCAAAGCACTTCAAAACATCGATGCCAATGAGCAAAGGCATGGTTCCACTCTCACAGATGTACACGGGGTGTGTCAAGCTCATGGGACCGATCGTGAATTGGAGCAGTCTTAGAAGAGCACTGTAGAATCAGAGAAAACATGGATAGTTAATGCACAGGGAATCAGTTCTGGAGGATGTACGCCTCCCCCTACATCCAAGCAGACGCAGTCGAAAACAGACTTCCTCATGATTGTAAAATCTGAACCCGTATCTAAAAGTGCGTTGCAGGGATGCCCCTGTTGCAATATGACAGATACTGTGGGCTTACCACCCTGTAGCAGGAGAGGTCCCAACAGTAGTTCGTCAGGCTTGACGCCAGGGGGCGCCGGGCCACTATCCGTGGAGGTTGCACTTATCATCAATGTGGATGGAGCGATATGGGAAATGTTGTGTGTTTCCTGTAGTTCAGAGCAAATCAGTACCTCCGGTTGCAGCGTTTCCATCTTATCTGGAGGCAAATTAACGGAGCACAGGGTTTGAGCCCCTCCCACCTGGGAGTCATCTCCAATGGCTTGGACTTTTGTGACTTCCTGTTGCAGATTGAAAAGTTGCATCTGCATGTTTTTCATTTCAGCAAGCTGCATATAGCTGGGTCTGCGTTTCAAATTTCCACCGGCAAAATAGCATTTGCATTTGAATTTGAAATTCATTTTCCATCTGTAGAATGAGAGAGGTCAAATGATTATTTGCTCTAAAGCCATTGTATAGAAGCAACAGGTCCTTTAATTTGTTGAAAAATTAATGGAAGCTGAATAGGAACCCCTACACATACTAGAGTATAATGTTTAGAATTACCTGAAATAGCATTAAAATACACACACTATAGTGTAATGTTTAGAATGACCTGAAATAGTATTAAAATACACAAACTATAGTTTATTGTTACGAATTACCTGAAATAGCATTAAAATACACATACTATAGTAGAATGTTCAGAATGACCTCACATAGCATTAAAATACACACACTATAGTATATTGTTTAGAATTACCTGAAATAGCATTACAATACACATACTATAGTATAATGTTTAGAATGACCTGAAATAGTATTGAAATACACATACTATATAGTATAATGGTTAGAATGACCTGAAAAAGTATTAAAATACACACACTATAGTATATTGTTTAGAATTACCTGAAATAGCATTAAAATACACATACTATAGTATAATGTTTAGAATGACCAGATATAGTACTAAAATACACATACTATAGTGGCTCCTGGAGGGTGCAGATGCTTTTCTTCTCCTCTCCTCCATGTCTTATCCTCAAGTCCTTTGTCTGTCCGTGTGTGCTGGGTGCACGGCTGCTTCTGCATTTTTTATGGAAACTGAAATTCACTTAAATGGATCTCGTCAGTTGGTCACTCAATGCGGTTGATGAAATTTTTTCAACAATGACAACGGGAGAAGGGGCTCTCGGATGCCCCTCCGGGACAGACCAGCTGTCTGTGGAGGACTCTGAAGATGTGTGGATATTCGTGGTGTTGGTGTCGGGTTTCCTGCCGATCGGCCTTGGAGGCTTCCTGTCTTCCCGGAAAATTAACGAGCTGTAGATAAATATTGGCCTGATCCCCGAACTCAGAGATGGCTTGCACCGCGCTGTGAATTCACAGACTCACATATTTGTCGAGATGAATCATAAGCTTGGAACTTTGGCCGAGATTCATTCATTGGCACAGAAGATGGATGCCATGAAGGATAGAGTGGACGAATCAGCACAGACTGGGATAGTTTAATGTCCATTATTGGGATTTTGAGAGATTGAGGACCAACAAACTGTAAGACAGAGAGGAAATTATCTGTCTGGTCCCAAAACAATTTCTAATCGGAATCTGGCGCCCTAGAGTCTGCAAGGCTACAACAAAAACTCCCCCCTCAGATGATATGTGGAATGTGCCGTCGCTATGGACACTCAACTCTGTCTCCTATCCCAGTATACTATAGTAAGTTTAGAATGACCTGTAAAAGAATTTAAATACACATACTATAGTATAATATTTTGAATGACCACAAATAGTTTTAAAATACACATACTGTAGTAAAACGTTTAGATTGACCAGAACAAGTTTTTAAATACACATACTATAGTTTGTTTAGAATGACCTGAAATGGTTTTAAAATACACATACTATAGTATAATGTTTAAAACGACCTCACATAGTATTATAATACACATTCTATAATATAATGTTTAGACTTACCTGAAATAGTTTTAAAACACACATATTACAGTATGTTTGTCATCCAAGGTACGCTTACGAACAAGATTGTCGTCCACATAGATGAGGGTACCTCGCTCTCGAGCATCAGGGCAGGCTTTGTCCAAGAAGATGTTGAACTCAGCTGGTGAGTTGGAATAACAAAAAGGACATCGAGTTAAGGTGTACTGGCAGTTGGCAAAGGAGAGGGCAAGTTTGTGTTGGTCCGATTTATATACAAGAATTGCCCAGAATCCAGACGCAATGTCAAGGGTGGAGAAGTATTTAGTGTATTTCACTTTTGGGAATTCTTGTTCCAGGCGCGCCATCGGCTACCTAGAAGAGGGAACCTGTTTGTTGAGTTGCCTGTAGTCAATGGTTAGTCGCCACTTACCATTAGGCTTCTTTACTGGCCACAATGGCGCCGAGTAGGTGCTGTTGCAGGGTCGGATGATCCCTTTAGCCAAGAGGCTTTCCAATGATTTCCTGGACTGGCCCTTTGGATGCCAGGGGAATCTTGCATGGACGCACAAAAGTCGGCGCAGCATGTGGCAGTGTAGGAATCCTGACCTCATGGATAGTGGTTTGACCACAGTCCAGGGAGTTGAGTGAAAGAAAATCTTTGTATTTTAACAAAAGTTGTCATAGTTTGTCTCCCTCGACATCGATGGTAAGAGCATCTGCTTGGTCCACGACCTGTTCAATCTGAGAGAAAACATCAGAGGGAGTCTCTGATGGCTTTGAGCTCGGCAGTGAACATGCGGTTCCCCCATGCTCAGAATCACCTACCGCAAGGCAGCGTGAGTCGGGGAAAGAAGGTGAACGGCAGAGGTCTTCTAACACCTGCCTTCAGTTCCCCTTCTCCAATATCGATAAAAGCATCAAAGCACTTCAAAACATCGATGCCAATGAGCAAAGGCATGGGTCCACTCTCACAGATGTACACGGGGTGTGTCAAGCTCATGGGACCGATCGTGAATTGGGGCAGTCTTAGAAGAGCACTGTAGAATCAGAGAAAACATGGATAGTTAATGCACAGGGAATCGGTTCTGGAGGACGTACGCCTCCCCCCTACATCCAAGGAGACGCAGTCGAAAACAGACTTCCTCATGATTGTAAAATCTGAACCCGTATCTAAAAGTGCATTGCAGGGATGCCCCTGTTGCAATATGACAGATACTGTGGGCTTACCACCCTGTAGCAGGAGAGGTCCCAAAAGTAGTTCATCAGGCTCGATGCCAGGCCACTATCTGTGGAGGTTGCACTTATCATCAATGTGGATGGAGCGATATGGGAAATGTTGTGTGTTTCCTGTAGTTCAGAGCCAATCAGTGCATCCGGTTGCAGCGTTTCCATCTTATCTGGAGGCAAATTAACGGAGCACAGGGTTTGAGCCCCTCCCACCTGGGAGTCATCGCCAATGGCTAGGACATTTTTTACTTCCTGTTGCAGATTGAAAAGTTGCATCTGCATGTTTTTCATTTCAGCAAGGTGCATATGGCTGGGTCTGTGTTTCATATTTCCAATTGCAAAATAGCATTTGCATTTGAGGTTGAAATTCATTTTTCATCTGTAGAAGGAGAGAAATCAAATGATTATTTGCTCTAAAGTTATTGTATAGAAGTAACAGGTCCTTTAATTTGTTGAAAAATTAATGGAAGCTGAATAGGAAACCCCTACACATACTATAGTATAATGCTTAGAATTACCTGAAATAGCATTAAAATACATATACTATAGTATAATGTTTAGAATGACCACATTTAGTATTAAAATACACATACTATAGTATAATGTTCAGAATGACCTCATATAGCATTAAAATACACACACTAGAGTATATTGTTTAGAATTTCCTGAAATAGCATTAAAATACACATACTATAGTATAATGTTTAGAATGACCTGAAATAGAATTGAAATACACATACTATAGTATAATGTTTAGAACGACCTGAAAAAGTATTAAAATACACACACTATAGTATATTGTTTAGAATTACCTGAAGTAGCATTAAAATACACATACTAAGGTATAATGTTTAGAATGACCAGATATAGTACTAAAATACACATACTATAGTATAATGTTTAGAATGACCTGAAATTCTCTTCTTCCGGCTCTTGGTTGGGTGCAGACGCTTTTCTTCTCTCCTCCATGTCTTATCCTTAAGGCCTTTGTCTGTCCGTGTGTTCTGGGTGCACGGCTGCTTCTGCATTTTTTATGGAAACTGAAATTCACTCATATGGATCTCGTCAGTTGGTCACTCAACGCGGTTGATGAATTTTTTTCAACGATGAGAACGGGAGAAGGGGCTCTGGGATGCCCCTCCGGGACAGACCAGCTGTCTGTGGAGGACTCTGAAGATGTGTGGATATTTGTGGTGTTGGTGTCAGGTTTCCTGCCGATCGGCCTTGGAGGCTTCCTGTCTTCCCGGAAAATTAACGAGCTGTAGAGGAATATTGGCCTGATCCACGAACTCAGAGATGGCTTGCACCGCGCTGTGAATTCACAGACTCACATAATTGTTGAGATGAATCATAAGCTTGGAACTTTGGCCGAGATTCATTCATTGGCACAGAAGATGCATGCCATGAAGGATAGAGTGGACGAATCGGCACGGATTGGGATATTTTAATGTCCATTATTGGGATTTTGAGAGGTTGAGGACCAACAAACTGTAAGACAGAGAGGAAATTATCTCTGTCTGGCCCCAAAACAATTTCTAATCGGAATCTGGCGCCCTTGAGTCTGCAAGGCTACAACGAAAACTTCCCTCTCAGAAGATATGTGGAATGTGCCGTCGCTATGGCAACTCAACTCTGTCTCCTATCCCAGTATACTTTATTATGTTTAGTATGACCTGAAAAAGTATTCAAATACACGTACTATAGTATAACCTTCTCACCCTAATTCTAAGGAAGAGCCCAGACACCTTATGGAGAAAACTCATTTCGGCCGCCTGTATCTGCGATCTCGTTCTTTCGGTCATGACCGTAGGTGAGGGTAGGAACATAGATCAACCGGTAAATCGAGTGCTTCTCCTTCCGACTCAGCTCTCTCTTCACCACGACAGACCGGTCCGGTACAATGCCCGCATCACTGCAAACGCAACACCAATCCGCCTATCGATCTCACGCTCCAGTTTTCCCTCACTAGTGAATAGGGTTGTCACGGTATGAAAATTTAACCTCACGGTTATTGTGACCAAAATTATCACGGTTTTCGGTATTATCGCGGTATTTTTTAAACGGTGTTGCATATGTTCAGAAAGCATTGATAGTCCTGTTCTACACAAACTGAAATAGTTCTGAAAAGGTTTAACAGTGTTTATTAAACCTAAAATAACACAAGCCTTAGCAAAAGTGCAACTTTTCACAAGTAAAGGAACACATAGCTTATTTTTCTGGAACATGTTACAGTAGACAGTGCAGGTTTAAATTATACAAATCCAGACATTCAAAACATAAACAATATGTAAACAAATCAAAGAAGCACCACCTGTTTTCTCATGTACTTGTTTTCTTCATTATCAAAATGAAAATCTAAAACTCCAGTCCACACTTGACTTGAGCGCTGTACAAGTCAACCTTAAAAAATATGTATTTAAAATAAATAGCCACTTTAAACAAATTACTAAAATAACTACCACACTATGTAATCAAATCCAAATGTTCAAGTATAAATGGCATTGAATAAGTAAACAAATCAATGACAAGGAACTAATTGTATATTTCTCTTCATCATCAACAAATAAGATGCTTCATCCAGCAACAGGGTGTCCGTGACACGGTTTAAATGCTGGCAGAGGACGCTGCGGCTGCAGTCTATAGTGACTCGTTGCATTCTCCGTCAACCAAAAGTCCTCGCGTCATGCATTTAAGCTAAAATGCTAATGTTAACTTACCTTGCACTGGCTGTAGAGACGTGGGTGATGGTCACGCAGATGTGCCGTTATATTCGAAGTCTTGCTGCCTTCTGCAGACACTTTTTTCCTGCACGTTCTGCAAACGGGATAGCAGTCTTCTATTAACTGTCCCTCAGCATTTTTCAGAAATCCAAAATATGCCCATACTTCCGAGTAAGTCTTCTTTGAGGGCTGATGGATGTCCTGGGCGCTGCCGTCTCCTCCTTCCGCCATTATTTCAGCTTCAAAGTTATGGTGCCGTTGCAAACTAAAAAGTGCGTGTGCGCGCCGCGGGAACTTCAGCTGAAGCGACGGTGGCTGGTAAGGGTCACCGCGCTGAAACCGCGGCCACGGTAAACCCACCGAGATAATTTAGTTTTTTAAAAACTGGACGGTTATTTTTATTGTCAACTTTTTTACCGGGGTTTACCACTATACCGGTTACCGTGACAACCCTACTAGTGAACAACACCCTGAGATACTTAAACTCCTCCACTTGGGGCAGGACCTCATCCCTGACCTGGATTACGCATTCTACCCTTTTCCCACTCCTCAGATGTAGAGGAACTGATTCTCATCCCAGCTGCTTCACACTCGGCTGCGAACCGCTCCAGTGAAGGCTGGGGATCAGGTTCTGAAGAAGCCAACAGGACCACATCATCAGCGAAAAGCAGAGGCCTGATCCTTTTTCATTTGTCTAATATATGCTTATTTATTTAATTATTAACTGTCCCTACGAAAATCTCCTCATTTGTTCTTGAGTGAGAGGACTGGGGAGTCTCTAATGGTGTTTGTTTTGTGTTTCTGTTTACGGAGAGTTAGTTCAATTCCAAAGATGTCCTCCTTCAAAAATAACCCGCTCAGTGCAGGAGTCTCTGAGGTCCTGATGGCTGCTCATACGGAGTTTGGTTCTGTTGGAGGTTTCTTCCTGTTAAAAAGGAGTTTTCCTCTCCACATTGCAAATTGCTTGTTTAGTATGGGGATTGCTGTAAAGACGCTGACACTAGTCAGTGTCTCCATGCAATCTGCTAGGTTCCTTAAATAGGAATTTGGCATAATTACATGAACTTAGTTGGACTGTTTTTCTTTGGGAAGTGCTTTGAGACAACTGTTGTTGTGATTTGGCTTTATATAAAATATAATAATTTATAATAATATATAATAAACTTGAATTTGAAGCAAAGGAACTTGTTTAAATTAAAACTAAGCCATTATTTTTTTCACTTGATAATGTCTATCACACAATGAATTTTAAACATATATGTTGTTTTATAAGGCTAAATTAGATCTTCATCCACCTGATTCTGTTCTTTTAAAATCACTGAATCAGATCAGAGCATCCTTATCAATTGTAGTAATATTTAAATCTCTAGGTTTTATTTTGTTAGCTTAAATCAGGGGTCGGCAGCCTGTTCCCATCAAAAAACCATTATTACCCATTTCCCACAGTAAAGAAAACACTGGGAGCCACAGCAGCCGCGGCGTTGTGGGCGGGGCCTACCCTCAGACAGCAGAGAGCTACTTTAACCAATCACAACAGTTGACAGCAGCCAGTACCAGTCACTCGTGTACGTCAGTTATCTTTCATAAGAAGATAATCAATAAAACGATTTATGAAAAAATGGATCCAGAAGTTGTAGCCCGTCTCTGCCTACAATATTTTGATATGTTTCACACTGTTGGTGGTTTTACTGAGCAGGTGTCACTTTTGTCATATGTTTCTTTTTAAACCATGTTTAGACTGTTCAGAATACAAATCCAGGCTCTGTCACGTTTGATTGTTGTAATTAAACTTTGTAGGTGGGGAAGGTCAGAAAATGACCCGTTCAATTTGTTTTTCCCTCATTTACAGTGACGGAGATAACGGTGCAGTGCGCCTGGCTCTGGTGTTTATCAAGTTAAATTATATCTCTTTGCAACAATTTTCACAAGAAAACAGAACAATTAAAAGCAGGGCTTCTGTTGACCGGATAATTCCCGTATTTGACCGTTTATTTTGACGGAGAAAGAATAGAAAGAATTACCCCGACGCATGCAGACGAACTGACATTTTATTCGTTACGCACATCACAGTTGTAGCTAAATCACTCAAGAAAAGATTCCCATCTGAACATCTGAGCTGGACATTGCTCAGCGCAGCTCGCTGTCAGTGCGTACGTACGGTGCACAGCGAGCTGAAGATGTGGAGAGGGGCTTGGAGTGCGTCGCAGAACCAGAGCGCATGCGGGAAGATCCCTCCGACTAAAGCGAGACTTGTCACTTAGAAAATGTTCCCTGATTATGAAACTTTGGCTGAATAGTGCTTGTTCCTGTATCCTATGTGGCGATAGGGCTGTCGCGGTTGAGGAATTCCCCCTGCGGTGATTCAGGGTTGCTTAATATTGCGGTGTGTGATATTATTGCAGCCCTTTTTTTTATTGCAGTACTATCTAAACATAATGTTTACACATTTAAAAAAGGTTAAAAATTGCCGTGCCTTCTTTAATAACACTTTACTGAATGCAGATCAAAGGGCAGTAACAACACAGATCGCAGTAACGTTTGTTTCTCCGACAGTCGGAGTCCGACTGAACTTAAAAACAACAAAATTCAGGAGAAGGTTAAACTTTTAAATGCAAATTTGGCTGCAGCATCTAACAAATAAGAAACAAGTCCCCATTTTGTTTAGTTGTTTAAAATCAAGCATAAAAAATTACATGTACCGGGTGCGCGCGCGCCAGGGGGCGGGCACACTATCATTTCACTTTCACTTTTACACACGAATGACGGTGATTTATAGCTCGGTCACGTCCTTGTTACCTACAAGGAAAACCAGCATGTTAACCATATACGGTTTGAGAGAGGATCTGAGAGGGGTGGCAACATTTGCAGCAACACTGAAAACCCTCTCGGATGGTGCGCTCGTTGCACTAACGCACACGTACCTGCGTGCGAGTAAAGGGAATCTCTCCCGGTTGTTGCTCCACCATGTCAGGGGTGTTTCTTTAGGGTGGATGCATTCCTCCTGCAGGTAGCGAGTGAGCTCCAGCTCGGCTCAAACTCTCTTCGGGACGGTTGCAGAAGCAGTGCTTGTCCGGGACTTCAGCAGGTCTCCGAGCATTTATTATTATTTTTTGCCGCTGGTGGCAGCTCTGTCTCGGCTAAGGACCCTGGCTGCGCAGCAGCTGACGTACTGAAAACCAAAGTGCTCCCAAAGGAGCAAAGTAACGTTTCGTTTTGATACCATTGCAGCCATCCTTCTCAACATGCATCATTGAGTTGAACCAAGTTCAGTAATCGCGGTGGCCCATGATGCAGCACGGTGGGCTTCTTCATATTGCGATATTTCATTTTTGCGGTTACCGCGACAGCCCTATGTGGCGACACATCCACGAGCCTGTCTGAGGAGAATCCCAGAATCTCACATCCTTTTCAGCTCAGAACGCGCCGATATGATTTTGCACAAGCGTGACCCGCCAACCCGGTCTCACAGTAAGACCGGGTTGGAACTGTTCAGGTTTACGCAGACAATCTTTACATTTAGAATTGGCATACAGATGTAAAATTTATGCAGTAAAATATAAAGCATTTTATTTAAATATCCATTCAATATTTTACAAGCACAGATAACCGCATCAGATGGATGGAAGAGCCGCGGGTTGCCGACCCCTGGCTTAAATCAAGGATTCACAGGTCCTGATAGCAGCTGCAGGGGCTCTTTTTACCTGTGTTGAGTGCGTTATTACCCAGATTAAAACAATAAAAATTTAAGGGGCCTATATAATTCCATCCAACATTATTGAGATATTGCTTGTGAATAATTCCCTGTAATATTCTTACATGTTTAAGTAGAAAAATGTATAAACTACTAAGGAATTTTATGACATTTCACTTTTAACTGAAGTTAAGAGTCAAAAGGTGGAAAGTTTACCAACCTCTGTAGCAGTGGAGACAGGTTCAGAAACATCAGACTGGAGAACGGACGGAGAGAGGGAAATTAGTACTACAATTTCAATTTCGAAAGAACAATCACAACCAGCAAATCAAAATACTACACCAAGCAGCAGAAATTACACCAAAAAATAGTTATTAGGGCTCACTATCCTGGCTCTTGCCTGTAAAGCCTGTGTTGATTTAATGTCCAGGAGAGGGCAGAAAACATCTCAGCTGTGGATGCACTGATCCACTTTTTTTACTACCAATACTGATATCTGGTTTGATATCGATCAATATCCATCCAATACCATCACAGAAAACCAACACTGTATTACATAATGAAATACACTAGAACAATTGAAGAAGTATAAATTAGGCTCTAGCCCCTCTAGAAGACCTCAAATCCTGCTGCTCTCTCCTTTGGCTTATTGAAACAGGAGAACCAGAGTAGTTCCCCCACAGAAAAGGGCTCAAGAAGCAAACTTAGTCACTTCAGATGTCCAAAACAGTTCGGAGGCCTGTGTTTTAATAGTAATTTGACCAAAAAAAAATACATTTATAGACATTTTACTGTTGGTCAGAATATTTTACAGAGGATGCTTTTCTGCCCATATTAGGGCTGCACAATATATCGAACAATTATCGTCATTGTGATAACAGGACGTGCGATAGGCCCATCGCAAAACACGGCAAAAACAGCGATGAATGTTTGGTTCAAACATTTCCATCCGTGTCATACATCAACTTTTTGTAAACCAGCTATGTTTTTTACGCGGAAGTATTATTTGACCAATCAAATGTAGTCCTTTTGATATGCGGCCAATCAGATGGTTCCGTTCACGTAATACGCCCGTCCCCTACATAGACCCTTTTGGAAAGCAACACCCGACAGAGTTTGCGGCACTGTTCCCTTGTTCATCGTGCCGGCTCAGAGCAACGAACGCACTTTGTGCTGATGTTTCTGGATTCAGCTTTGCTTTCAAACGTGAACGTGACTCCGCTTGGTGTCGTTAATCATTTTTACCGGACTGACTCGGACATGTGCCAGTGAACCAACCCACCTTCATGTCGCTAGTGTTAGCCCCAGGCTCTGGTTAGCTTCCAGCTAAAAGGCTACAGAACTCTCCTCCCAGTCCCACCCTGCTAAAGAGGGCCTGGAAAAGTTAACCCACAAATCAGTGATTTTTCATTTATGAGCTTTTATAACCTTGTTAATCCAGGGTATATGCAGGAATTTTGAAGTTAAATTTACTACCTTTTTAAGACTTTTTCAAGACCTTCTCAATATTTTTTAATACCTCTCCGCCATTTTAAGCTGTAACCATTCATCATCAGTGATACTTTTAAAATATTTAATTTGTGATAAAGACTATACCACTCTGACACTAAAAAACCCAACAGGCTGGGACAGTAAATCAAAGCAAAGTTTATTAAAAAACGAAAATACTTTGCTCCATCCACAACAACAATCAAGCTCACATGTGCCTCAGTTCTTCTGATTTTGTTTCCAGCAGCTTCTCAGTTTGGACCAATTTGTTCCGTTTTTCTTTACTACGTCTTCTAAGGATGTTGGACTTCGTGATCAGTTGTGCCATTAATGTCCCAGATTTCCCCTCTGCCTGCTCAACAAACGTATCAGCATCTTTTTCGAGGGAGTCGCACACCTCTGTTAGAACCGTTCGTTTCCTTTTCAGGTCTTGTATGTCCTCTTGCACTGCTTTTCTTTTTAGGTCCTGTGTGGCACTCAGTTTCTTCTTTCGTTCTTCTTCCAGGTAACTCCTGTATCTTGACCTTGCACAGGCTACTGAAGCCATGAGCTCCTTTGTGAGAGGTACCTTCAAAGCACCCCCACAGACATTGATCTTGTCACATAACAGCCTCAAACCTTCCATTGACTTTTCAAGGATGTTGCATGTTTCAACTTCCTTGTTGATGGAAAACCCTCTTTCCACCGTGGCTTGTCCGTGGGAAAGAAGTAGAAGGCTCTGAGTAAACTTCGATAGCTCTGGATAAGTATGGCTGAGGGCTGAATGCAGGAAGACATCAAGTCGCTCCTTCAGTGGCTGGAAAGAGTAGAATCTTTCAACTTTTGCCTCAAGAGAGAGAAAGCTCTGGAACTGTTGTATGATTACATCACCTGGAATAAGTAAAATAAAAAACCCAAATAGGTTAAATTTATTTTAAGTCATTCATTCATCTTTCAATGGACAAAAACAAAGCACAGCATATGTACATATAAAAAGGTAAGCAGTATGCTGTATAGAGGTGTGAATCTTCACTTGTCTCCCGATTCGATTAAGATTATTGGGTCAACGATCCAATTCGATTCGATATCCTGATGCATCACGATTATTTCATATTGATTGGTTTTCATCGATAAATAGAAGATGTCAGATAATTGCATATGGAAGGATCTTTCATGGTGGTGAAAACGAAGAGTCGGAGTACCCGGCCCAGAGGGTTACCGGGGTCCCACCCTGGAGCCAGGCCTGGGGTTGGGGCCCGTGAGCGAGCGCCTGGTGGCCGGGCTTTCGCCCATGGGGCCCGGCCGGGCCCAGCCCGAACCGGATACATGGGCTCGTCCAACTGTGGACCCACCACCCGCAGGAGGAACATGAAGGGTCCGGTGCAATGTGAATCGGGTGGCAGACCAAGGCGGGAGCCTTGGCGGTCCAATCCCCGGACAAGGAAACTAGTTTTTGGGACATGGAACGTCACCTCGCTGGCGGGGAAGGAGCCGGAGCTTGTGGCAGAGGTTGAGCGGTACCGGCTAGATATAGTCGGACTCACCTCGACACATTGCATTGGCTCTGGAACCCGAGACCTGGAGAGGGGTTGGACACTCTACTTTGCTGGAGTTGCTCCGGGTGAGAGGCGGAGGGCTGGGGTTGGCTTTTTGTTAGCCCCGAGACTCTCTGCCTGTGTGTTGGGGTTTACCCCGGGGGACAAGAGGGTAGCTTCCTTGCGCCTTCGGGTCGGGGAACGGGTCCTGACTGTTGTTTGTGCTTATGGGCCAAATATCAGTTCAGAGTACCCACCCTTTTTGGAGTCCCTGGGACGAGTGCTAGATAGTGCTCCATCAGGGGACTCCATTGTCCTGCTGGGGGACTTCAATGCTCACGTGGGCAATGACAGCTTGACCTGGAGGGGTGTGATTGGGAGGAACGGCCCACCTGATCAGAACTCGAGCGGTGTTTTGTTATTGGACTTCTGTGCAAGCCGCAGTTTGGCCATAACGAACACCATGTTCGAACATAAGGATGCCCACCGGTACACTTGGTACCAGGGCAGCCTAGGTCACAGGTCGATGATAGATTTTGTAGTCGTATCATCTGACCTGCGACCGTATGTTTTGGACACCCGAGTGAAGAGAGGGGCGGAGCTGTCAACTGATCACCACCTGGTGGTGAGTTGGATCAGATGGCAAGGGAACATGCCGCGTAGACCTGGCAGACCCAAACGCATAGTGAGGGTCTGCTGGGAACGCCTGGCAGAAGAACCTGTCAAGACGGTCTTCAACTCCCACCTCCGGCAGAGCTTTGACCACGTCCCGAGAGCAGTGGGGGACATTGAGTCCGAGTGGGCCTTGTTCCACTCTGCGATTGTCGAGGCGGCTGTTGCTAGCTGTGGTCGTAAGGTGGCCGGTGCCAGTCGTGGTGGCAACCCCCGTACCCGCTGGTGGACACCAGAGGTTCGGGGAGCCGTCAGGCTGAAGAAGGAGGCCTACAGGGCGTGGCTGGTCTGTGGGTCTCCGGAGGCAGCAGTCAGGTACCGGATAGCCAAGCGGGGTGCAGCAGTGGCGGTTGCCGAGGCAAAATCTCGGGCGTGGGAGGAGTTTGGTGAGGCCATGGAGAAAGACTATCGATCGGCTCCAAAGAGGTTCTGGCAAACTGTCCGGCGCCTCAGGAGAGGAAGGCAGCAACTCGCTCACACTGTTTACAGTGGGGATGGGGAGCTGCTGACGTCAACTGAGGCTATAGTCGGACGGTGGAAGGAATACTTTGAGGAGCTCCTCAATCCCACCAATGCGCATTCCGAGGAGGAACCAGAGCTGGGAGGCCTGGGGATGGACTGTCCGATCTCGGGGGCAGAAGTTGCTGAGGTAGTCAAACAACTACACAGCGGCGGAGCCCCGGGGGCGGATGAGGTTCGTCCTGGGTATCTTAAGGCTATGGATGTTGTAGGGCTGTCATGGTTGACACGTCTCTACAACATTGCGTGGTCATCGGGGGCAGTTCCTAGGGAGTGGCAGACTGGGGTGGTGGTCCCCATCTTTAAGAAGGGTGACCTGAGGGTGTGTTCCAACTATAGGGGGATCACACTCCTCAGCCTCCCTGGAAAGGTCTACTCCAAGGTACTGGAGAGGAGGGTCCGATCGATAGTTGAATCTCAGATAGAGGAGGAGCAATGTGGTTTTCGTCCTGGCCGTGGAACTGTGGACCAGCTCTATACCCTTGCAAGGGTGATGGAGGGGGCATGGGAGTTTGCCCAACCAATCCACATGTGCTTTGTGGATTTGGAGAAGGCTTATGACCGTGTCCCCAGGGGCACCCTGTGGGGGACGCTCCAGGAGTATGGGGTGGGTGGCTTTCTGTTAAGGGCCATTCAGTCCCTTTACCAGAGGAGCGTGAGTTTGGTCCGCATAGCCGGTAGTAAGTCGGACCTGTTCCCAGTGAGGGTTGAACTCCGCCAGGGCTGCCCTTTGTCACCGGTTCTGTTCATCACTTTTATGGACAGAATTTCTAGACGCAGCCGTGGTGTGGAGTGTGTCGAGTTTGGTGGCAGGAGAATCTCGTCTCTGCTTTTTGCGGATGATGTGGTCCTCCTAGCTTCATCCAGCTCTGACCTTCAGCTCTTGCTGGGTAGGTTCGCGGCCGAATGTGAAGCGGCTGGGATGAGGATCAGCACCTCCAAATCTGAGACCATGGTTCTCGACCGGAAAAGGGTGGCTTGCCACCTCCGGGTCGGGGGAGAGGTCCTACCTCAAGTGGAGGAGTTTAAGTATCTCGGGGTCTTGTTCACGAGTGAGGGTAGGAGGGATCGGGAGATCGACAGGCGGATTGGTTCGGCGTCTGCAGTGATGCGGACGCTGACCCGATCTGTCGTGGGGAAGAGGGAGCTGAGCCAGAAAGCCAGGCTCTCGATTTACCGGTCGATCTACGTCCCAATCCTCACCTATGGTCATGAGCTTTGGGTAATGACCGAAAGAACGAGATCGCGGATACAAGCGGCCGAAATGAGTTTCCTCCGTAGGGTGGCCGGGCTCAGCCTTAGAGATAGGGTGAGGAGCTCGGACATTCGGGAGGGACTCGGAGTAGAACCGCTGCTCCTCCGGATCGAAAGGAGCCAGTTGAGGTGGTTTGGGCATCTGGTCAGGATGCCTCCTGGACGCCTCCCTGGGGAGGTGTTTCGGGCATGTCCTGCCGGCAGAAGGCCCCCGGGTCGACCCAGGACACGTTGGAGAAGTTACATCTCCAATCTGGTCCGGGAACGCCTTGGGGTCCTGCCGGAGGAGCTGGTGGACAAGGCCGGGGAGAGGACGGCCTGGAGCTCCCTAGTTGGGATGCTGCCCCCGCGACCCGGACCCGGATAAGCGGAGGAAGACGAGACGAGACGAGATAATTGCTTTTTTTTTAAATCTAAAACGTAATTGGCACAACCTGCCATCCCTCAAAAGCTCTCCATTCACAACAGGTTAGGTCAAAACATTTAAGAAGATTTAACAAAGTAAAACAATCTGTTTCCTCGTTCAACACCACGCCTCAGGCTGAGAAAAACACGCTTTGCAAAAACTCATAAAATCTACAAAAGTACTGAAAACCTACAGGACACATCATGTAATAATAAAATCCATAATGGGTTCATATATGAGTGTTTAATGTCTCTGAGAAGCTCTAGAGTCAAATATTTATGCCACAGTTGAAGGGTGTCAGAAATAACACCAAATGAAATGTTTGACTTAATTTCATTTGAACCCAGTGGTTCGTTTCTGAAATGTTGGAGAATGAATCAAGTTCTGTTTGATGCAGAAAATAATAAAACATAAAACAAATTCTACACTTCCAATAATATTTAAGATGTGTGTTTTATTTTTCCTGATAATAACACCAGCAGAAGGCTGTGGGCTGGATTAGGATTAAATTACCCGGCTGATGGATCTCCTTCACTAACCAGCTAACTACAAACCTTTCCACTAACCTGTCCTGTGTCTCCCTCACCATGTAACCCTCATGTCCATGCTGTCTCTGGAGGAGTAGATAGGAGACAAGTCTCCTTTTAAATCAAATTGACCAAAGCTTCCTCCCAGTTTCTCTTTAAGCTGAATTTAACATCAGTTTATCAAAGTCATTTATTGTCATTTCTACCACATGTGTAAGACATACAGAGAAACGAAACAAAAGAATAAAGTGGAACAAGAACTTCTATCTTCTATTTCTCTCTCCTTTTAACTTCTCCGTGTCCCTAAATAAAAGAGACAGACGATCACGCTGCAGCCGCCGTCATTGATCACGCCCCCTCCCCAAGACCGGATCTCCCTACATTACAACAAGCAGTCTGACTGAGCGCTTCCAGGAGAAATAATAATCAAATTATGAAAATGATAACGCGTGTCTGGAGCATCGGTTTGGAGGAGCGTCCTCCGATCCTCTCTTTTGAGTCTCTCTCTCTCTCTCTCTCTCTCTCTCTCTCTCTCTCTCTCTCTCTCTCTCTCTCTCTCTCTCTCTCTCTCTCTCTCTCTCTCTCTCTCTCTCTCTCTCTCTCTCTCTCTCTCTCTCTCTCTCTCTCTCTCTCTCTCTCTCTCTCTCTCTCTCTCTCTCTCTCTCTCTCTCTCTCTCTCTCTCTCTCTCTCTCTCTCTCTCTCTCTCTCTCTCGTGGGTAAGTTGTCACAGCCTTGGAGTGTCACAAATAGGCATAAAAATATTTTTTGCTCACTTTGTAGTTTTTGTGTAATGTCATATTTTCTAAAATACTCACGTTAAAGTCATTAGAGCACAAAAAAATGCACTTAGAAAGCTTCCCATAGAAATATTATATAATATTTCATAAGTCCCAATTTTTTTACATGAATTTCATCCTTGGCTTCAGCCCTAACAAAATATAATAAAATATGTGTGTGTTTCTCAGATTTAACCCCTTTATTGCCAGGTTTATTAGCAAAACCCGAAGTTTGAAAACTGTACAAAAAATGAAAAAATCAAATCATTTTTTGTGTGTTATGTCCAGATTACCTTTTTTTGTGGGTAAGTTGTCACAGCCTTGGAGTGTCACAAATAGGCATAAAAATATTTTTTGCTCACTTTGTAGTTTTTGTGTAATGTCATATTTTCTAAAATACTCACGTTAAAGTCATTAGAGCACAAAAAAATGCACTTACAAAGATGACCAGTTGAACACTTTATTAAAGCACACGAACAAAGAAAAAGTGTGTGTGTGTGTGTGTGTGTGTGTGTGTGTGTGTGTGTGTGTGTGTGTGTGTGTGTGTGTGTGTGTGTGTGTGAAGAGAGAGAGAGAGAGAGAGAGAGAGAGAGAGAGAGAGAGAGAGAAAGAGAGAGAAACACAGAGGGGAGTGAGCTAACAGCTGCAAGCTGAGCACACAACTGTTGAGTGCTCCTTGCACACAGCCTGTCCACATGCATGGCAAAAGCATGCATGCACGCTCCTCTTCCCTCTGCAAAGGTGGCATCTTTTCTTTGTCTGCTCCTGGGCTGGACCTGGCTCCACTTGCTGCTGCACCTCCAACAGAGCTGCAGCGCTGCTGGACCGCGGCAAGCGAGTGCGCCTCGCCTGGGCTCGTCTCACCATGGAGGTCCCAAGCTCCTGCAAGAACAGCCTTCGACGGATGCTCCTCTTCTGTTGGTTCCAGGCCGGTTCCACAGACAGCCACAGGACCAGGGCATTGTAGGCGCTCACATCTAACATGTTGCAGAAGAGCGACATGGGCCAACGTCTGGTCTTGCGGCGGCAGCTGTATGTTGCAACGAGCTGGAATAAAAATAAATGAATAAATAAATTGCATATGCAATTAGGTTGGTGAATTATAATAAAACAAAATAAAATAAATAAATTACCTTGTACAAGTTGTCAACTGACCCTTTGCAGCGGTTGTAATCGATGATTACGGTCGGCTTCTGCTGCGGTCCCTCCTGGATCTGAACCTGATGGTGTTTGGTGCTGAGGAGCAGAACGTTCCGCCGGCGCTTTGGAATGTAGCTCACCGCGGTGGCGGTGGAGGTGAAGCCGATCAGGGAGGACAGAACCGCTCTGCTTTTCATCTGGAGCAGCTGTGGGGGCAACTCTGGCTTGTTGCGCCTAACTGTTCCCACAAGACAGATTTTTTTTTAACAGCTCCTCTCCAAGAACCAGCGAGGTGAAAAAATTGTCCGTGGTGACAGTGCGGCCGCTCAGTCCCTCGGTGAGTTCCACCACCCGCTTCCCTTGCCCCCTTTCTGCCGGGGCGTCTCGAGTCGTCTTGCCCAGATAGGGAATAATCCACCAGGCATAAGAAGTGGCCACATCGCACACCACCCACAGCTTGATGCCATATTTTGCCGGTTTTGAGGGCATGTACTGCTTGAAGTTGCAGCGACCTCTGAATCCGACGAGCTGCTCATCAACGCAGACATCTTCACCGGGGTTGTAGGCGAGAGGGAGCCGGGCCGCCCAGAGGTCCCACACTTCCCGCAGGGGAGCGAGCTTGTCCTGCTGCACCAACCGGCGGGCTGCCCTGGTCAAGCGGTCATCAAAGCGCAATGTTGCAGTCAGCATGTAGAACCTTCCAAAACTCATCGTGGCTCTGAATATCGGCCTCCCCGTTTCCTCCCCCCAGAGGCTGGCAGATGATTCCCCACGGGAACGGTGCACACCAGCGAGGATGAGCAACCCAAACAATGCCCGGAGTTCCACGCGGTCAACGTCTGTCCAATCGTCATATTTTCTTCTTCCCTCTATATTGGTGTATTTTATTATTATATCTAGGATTGTTGTAGTTAAAAAAAAATCGAAGCTGTCCTCAATAGTTTGGATGTAGCTGACAGCGAGGCGGGTGATCCCAAAATGGCGGACGTCTGGAGCCCGAAAGGGAATCCTGGTGTCGGGTGTCGGGGACCAGGCGATCCCGCTCTTTGATTGTCACAAAGGATGGTCCCATCTCTCCTCTGCAGCAACCACCTCCTCATCTGAACCTTCTTCCATTTCTTCCCCTGAATCAGGCCCTGGGGTAAAGGCCTGATCTTCAGCCTCTTCATCCGAACAAGAGCTGTCATCCGTGGATGAGGATGAGGCTGACTCTCCCTCTTCCTCAAGCTGCTGAAACACCTCCAGGGCTTCATTCACGTTGAATCTTCTTCTCATGGTTGCGGTTCAAAGAAATGAATCCTGATCTGAGTCTCATAAATGTACTTTTAGTCAATTGGTGCACCTGTGTAAGCTGCCCCTACTGAATGTAAACAAAATTCGATTCTGCAGGAATTTGTTTTGCAAAACAAATGTACGCCTTTGAAGTTTTTCAGCCTTCATCTTAGCTTTCATCCGTGCAAATGCTTTGTACTTATTGAAATAACATTTTGCAAAAGTAAAATTGTGAATGAGTATCTGAAATTTAGTAGAAAATCCTTTGATTTTTGATATATAGCATGCCTTTGATGAATATTCATGAAGTCAACAGAGTGTGAGAACCTGTGCCCCCCCCCCCCTACACTCCCATTGCCCACACCTGCTCAACCACTCCAGATAATGATCACAGATCTGTCCTTTGAAGATCTGTAAAGTGCTTTGATACCTACATACACGCATGCCTGCACAATCACACACAAAGGAACACATGTCAAAATGCTATTTTGCAGAATAAGCTAATTTTGTACATTCAGTCAGGCTTATTTTTTGAAAGAACACTGAAAAAGCACAAATACCAAAAATTCAGAACACACACATGCAAACTATTGTATGGCATCTCTAAATAACACACAAACCATTTTTTTGCAAAATATGTATTATAATGGGCAGTCAGAGGTAAAGAAATACAGCTAAATCATTCAGTTTAAATGCTGGGTCAGCCATTGCCCTGCTATATATGGAGAAAGTATGCCATGTAGTGAAAAACAGTAAAAACTGCTTCTTACATTTGTGATGAGACTGTAAACACGGGCACAATCATAATTTTTTTTAATTATGCCAATATTTATGCTAATTAAAAATATATGATTTACATGAAAGTCAGTGGCACAAAAAAATGCTTCAATGTGCTTAACTGTACAAAATGATTTCCACGTTTTAATAAAGTAGGTTGAATATTTTTTCAAACTTTTTTTTGTAATTCCTTCCAAAATACACATCCTCCATAAAAATTAGATAAATTGCATTAACATAGCCAAAGTTATTCACAAAAATACACGTGTCAGCACAAAAAAATGCTCTAATGTGAGGTAAGGGTTAATCTATTTCTGTATCTGTAATGTTTTATTTCTGTGATATACAGGACTGTAGATGCAAATTAGCTTTTAGATAAATCTAGTACAATGCATCAAATGGTTACATTTATGCTGAACATTGTACAAGGTCCTTAATGTAGTTAAACTTAAAACAGCTGTCCATATATCAAAAAGTGAAGATGAAAAGCTAGTAAGTAAGGCATTTCACTGCATTTCGTACGGTGTATGACTGTGTATATGACAAAATTTTTTTTAATTTGATTTAAGTTAACTTACTTTGATGTGATGCAACAGGTCAACTGCTTTTCCATGTCCCAAGAATTGAGAGTCAAAGTACCTAGCCAGAAGGGATCTTTGTTAAAATGACGCTCATCAAAACACACACATAACAGATTGAAAATTATATAAATACATATATTACATAGAGTAGGGAGCCATTGATATCATTAATGTAGGGTGTGGATTTCTCCCCAGCCCCAATATATATATAATATATAATATTACTAAGCAGGAGGTACCTGGATTGGACACAGTCATCCTCCCAGAATCGAATGTGGACATCCAGCTGTTTGGTTTTTGTTGACTGGTTGAGCGACTCGTCAAACATTATCACAAACTGGCCAGCGTTGTTGATGGTGTCCACGAGCTCCTGCATGAAGTGTGGTGCTAACCCAAATCGCATGATGTATCCAGTTTTGTCCTTGCCACAAGTGAACAACTTCGCTATGTCTGAATCTGGAAACATAGCCCTGAAATTTTCAGCCAAGTTCTCATTTGACTTCAGGGAATGGTGTTTTTCTACTGTGTGGAGACACCATAACACCTCAGCATGCAGCGTCGCTGTGCTGCCCAGAGCCACTCTGATATCGGCTGCAGCAGATGAGGAAGCAGAGACAACTGTGGATTTAGGTGCGAGTGTCGATGGTGGAGCGACATTGGGGCTATGTCGTGGTGGTTCAACCCGATTTCCACAGAAGCTAGCGATCGATAGCTGCCGCTCTCGGTGGCTAGCAGCAGCTTTGTGGCTAGCACAACACATGTGGGACTTTAAAGAGTTTATGACCATTGACGCGATACTTATTTTCTTCTTGCATAGCAAACAGTATGCCTCCCTCACGTTCCCCTCGACTGGCTGCAGCCATTCTTTGAAATTTGGCATATCCAGCCAGGACGCTGCAAACCTGCACTTTCCCATCTCGTTGTGCGTTCACGTTCACCAACATTCTCTTCCGTCTTAACATTTAGGTGCTTTTGTAATATGCACCGGGAACACCAGAGCATTCTTTGAACCTTTGAGCTTCCACCCCATCCGCCCTGGTGCTCTGAGAGAAAAATTACTAACGCACCCAAAACAGCGTAGTATATATTTTTTATCTTTTTATGCTCCCTTGGTTCGTTAAAAAAAAAAACTAAAAAAATAAACTGTTGGCTATAAAAAATCTCTAAATTTAAGACTTTATAAAGCCGTGATAAGACTTTTTAATACTTTTTAAGGGTCTTAATTTTTCCAAAATTGATTTATCAACTTTTAATACTTTTCAAGACTCCGCGGATACCCTGTAATCAGGATAGTTGATTTGCTGCTGCACATAAACTGTCAGTCAGAAGCTCTGCTAGCCGGTTATCTTAGTTCAATTTGATTGCTTGTTATCAGAATCATAGTTGCAGTTTCATCATCTTAGCTGCTTTTTAAGATCTAGGTAAACTTGTTCAATTTGGGGTTAAAACCAAATGTTTTCACATATTTTCCATGTAGTTTTTTGCCAGTTCCTCTTCTGAAAGGTAGACAATTGTTTTCTTTCCCTCAAAAAATCTTAATATTCTCCTAGTTTGGCCCAGCACAGTTCACTTCCCAGTTGCAGCAACAGCCTTATATCATAACCACATAAGTGGAGAAAATGTTCAGTAGCAATGAGAGAATTTGCTGTTGCATTTAAGTGATGTTAACTATTATTTAACATTTAAACTTATTTTCTGATTTTTCTATTTATTCAAAAAACCCTGGTAAGGGATGTTTTTCTGTATTTGGAGCATCAGAAAGTTTTATGGTGGAGGTGATGTTTTAAAGTCACTGAGAAACTGCATGCATGCAGTTTGTTGTTTTGCTGCTAATACAGTAGCAGGTGCAGGTGCATATTTTTGCAATAAAAATGTTATGTTGTAATGGAATTCATGCATTAGTTTTTGTTAGCTTTAAACCCAGAGCAGACATCACACGCCAGACGACATCAACACTGCATACTTTAGTACTTGTTAATTTATCGCGGGTAATATCGATATCGCAATATTAAGCACTGTTATCGAATATCGCAGGTTTTCCTAATATCGTGCAGCCCTAGTCCATATGAACGCAACCCTGCCTCAACAAGTGCTCCTTAATCCAACCACTCCACATACAATTTCTATAAAAAAAGATGGCCAACCCCCACCAATAGCTTTCTGTGAAACAAATTGTAAGCCAAATGGGCGGTTCCCACCTCCACAATCATGGCTGTAATTCATGTTATGTCAGCAAAACCCAAAAATGATCATCAAATGATTGACACCAATCAAACTCTGAACTAATGTAGCCACAAGCTAGCCCCAAAGTAACAGAGTTAACACGGAACTAGGAGCCAACAGGAGTTTTAAGCCAGAAAAATGCAACTGAGCGACTCAAAGCAAAACACACATCAGCTCCAAGAGTTGTTCCTGTGGTTTTTAGGTTGTTTATTTTTTGTGACACACTATTGTATTTATGTATTTCAGGGACTTTTTAATACAGAATAATTTGTCTCTCATTCTCCTCCACCTCTTCCTATGGTCACCACCTCTAAACCCACATTTTTTGTCATGTCCATCCACGAATAAAAACCCTTGCTGTGTATCTTTGTACTTCTTCAGTCACGGATGACAAAACATTTGACTTTCTCAGTGAGATGTTTTGTGTCTGACATAAAATAAAAATTTGGCTAACTTTTCATCCTAAGCTTGCGATCTCAGTCTCGACAGATGTTTGAACTCCGCCTAGGGCTGCTCGATTATGGCAAAAATAATAATCACGATTATGGTGACTGAAATTGAGATCACGATTATTTAGGACGATTTTTCTATTTATGTTGATTTTATTTGTTTTTATTCAGTCATAAAATTGCTCAGGGCACAATCAGGACAAAAATAAATAAGAAACAAGATGATCACTAAAATAAATCCTGATTCCCAGTATAAAAAAACCAATATACTTATAGCTCATAGTCTATGACCCTAGGGCTATAGCCCTTGGTTTAACTCATTTAAGTCTAACCCAGTACAGACCCAAATACCAATATCTGGCAAATACTGACAACAAGAATTATACAGTGGCATTTATAACAAATAAACGCAAATAAATTGATGTTCACAAAATGTTGCATAACATTTTTTGAAGTCGTGTCAAGGTGCTGTAGGAGAGTGCACTAGCACCGTGTCCTCAGAGAGATTGGATGGATGGATGGATGGATGGATGGATGGATGGATGGATGGATGGATGGATGGATGGATGGATGGATGGATGGATGGATGGATGGATGGATGGATGGATGGATGGATGGATGGATGGATGGATGGATGGATGGATGGATGGATGGATGGATGGATGGATGGATGGATGGATGGATGGATGGATAGATAGATAGATAATCTTTATTGACAGACTCTTAGGTCCAGATAAAATACATATAAAACAACAGATCAATGAAACAAAATAGATAAATAGAAATAAAAAGATAACAGCATAAAATTGAATACAAATCTAAATGTAATTAAAAACTTTACTATAAACTGTTCCACACAAGGTTAACCACACAAACACTTCAACCAGTGTTTCCTTATACTGGACAAATAGCGACAACTGCTCACAGTAGGATCAGTGATTGCTGAAATTATACTGTTGGCAGAGCTATCCAGTCGGCCTATAAAAGTGAATATGAGTTTTCTTAAAAGTGCTTTAAAAGTACAAATGCCTGCTGTTACAAACATCTGACTGGCACTGCCCCCTCTGGGTATTTTAAGTATGATCCTTAAGGCATCATTGTATGCAACTTGCAGCTTATTCATGCTGCTTTGATTGTAGGATGACCACAGTTGGGCTGTGTAAAGTGGAGTACAATATGCTTTAAATAAAGCCAACTTAACTGGAGGTGAACAAAAACCAAACTTACGAGCTATAATATTAGCCTGTGCATACAGCTTACAGCACTGTCTGTGGATGTCAGCATCATCACGCATTTGATCGGTTATAAAGTGTCCAAGGTATTTCACCTTCTCACACACATTAATATCACTATTAGACAGTCTGAACACAGGAAAGTTTAGCTTTCTATCTTGCTTGGTTCTACATATCAAGATAGCACTTTTAACAGCATTATACTGAATATCGTACTGCACACCATATTCTGAGTAGGGCTGCAGCTATCGAATATTTTTGTAATCGAGTACTCTATCGAATATTTTTTTCGATTAATCGAGTACTCTAATAAATTACCCTTTTGTGTTTGTAAACCATTAATTATATCATATATTGATGAGCCAAGATGGCGTCGAGTATGGCTGCCTCGTCGCGAGCTCCACCAAGTTCCAACATTACACAGTCCATACTGTACATTAATGCCACTGTTTTGCACATACCAACCTCTGTACATTTTATATCTCTTATCTTATTGTTTACTTTATTCATTTGTATACTTAGATTAGCCATTTTTATATTTTACTTGTTTTTACATTACTGTATTTTTGCACAACTCTGTTGCTGTGAAGCTCGCACACAAGAATTTCACTTGCATGTACTGTACCAGTGTACCTGCACACGTGACGTGACTAGGGCTGCAACAAACGATTATTTGGATAATCGATTAATCGGATGGGGTCTCGACACGATTAATCGATTAATCGGATTACATGGGGAAATTTTTAAAAACTGCTAGGGAAACGTTATTTCTCTCCTTCCTTCACTTTATTTAACACAACATTATTAGAAAACAGTTCAATAGCAGAAAAACAACATGCCATCACCTAAATTGTCTTATAAGGTGTATAGACAGAGACCCTAAGCTACATCTATCTGTGACCTAAAATGCTTGGTCCAAGTTAAACAGCTTAAGGGCAATTCTCATCTGTTTTGTTTGATCTCATCTGTTAACATTTATTTTAAATGTAATTAAACATAGGCTGTGAATTAATCAAAATTGATCACTATTACCAAAACTGACTGAAAAAATACCAAATAAAACAAAAGTAAATGAATGCCATCCTCCTTGCGATGATGCCCTGGGCAACTGCCATAAAGTCACATCAAGAAATGCTGCTGATCATTCCAATGATCCCAAATAGACTCACATTAGGCCACATGAAAGCAACTGAACCCAAAAATATATTAACCAGTATATAACTGCCCTCTCACACAACACGCCTGCAGCAACAGTTAGGACTCCTCCCTCCCTTTTAAAAGCGTTTTTGCTTCTGAGGACATTGTGGTTGTAAAACCACATGCTAGTAGTCTAGCCCCGGTGTGATCAACCAGTTTCTGCAGGAATGTGACGGCGGAACCAGGGCCAGATTAACACTTTGTTGTACCCTGGGCAACAATATTCAAGGGCTCCATCATCACGACCCAAGGATCACCATAATATGGTCACATACAGAATATTTTACTGTAATATGCAGTAAATATACTCAATACTTGAATGCCTGACAACACGTAACCCGCCCAGAGTAACCTTTGACCCACCTCGTGTGGACTGACCAATGAGGAGAGGGTCTTAACTTGAGGCCCTCTCTTCATTGGTCAGTCTGCATGAGACTGACTCTCAACTGACGTTCAGAGTCATAGGCAGCGAAGCGTCTCTGTGCAGCGCAAAAGCCCGGGTGGACAGTTTGTTTAATGTAGGGTGATCATATTTCCATTTCCAAACAAGAGGACAGGGGATCTGTGCCTATGACGTCACACTATGGCAACGCCACACAAACCATGTTGGGACCCATTTTTTGTAAGAACTAAATTAATATCAGATTCTGCCAATAAAAGGGCTCTAAAACAATTCATATGTAAATATTTTGCATATTTAATGCAAAATCTAATTTTTCTGCTTTAGTGCTGCAACAAGGTTTTATTAATAATAAATTATTATACCTTTTGTTTTACTACAGCATCGGTAAGCTTCCTGTGCACAGATTATTAAGGATGCTTGTTTCAGCTGTGAGATTAGACGATAGGATCAATGAAAAAATAAGTTGTCACACACTCCATGGAAACTTTCAGAGAATCCACAAATAGTGGCTTTCAGATGGTTTTGTTACTTTTAGCAAGTTTTTAAAAGAAGCAGATGAGACAGCATGTCTGATAATTTAGTTTTTCATCTGATAATATTAGAACATGTCAGTAATGTCTGAGGGGCTTTTATAAACACCATATAACTAACACTACTGGAGAGGGTATGGATTACACAGAGGCTTCTGGGGAGCCCAGTTATTGGGGGGGGGGGGGGGGGGGGGGGCATTTTGCCTTGGCCACCAAAATGTCTTGAAACGGCCCTGGGTGTGTGACTGAGTTTTGAAGGTGATCTGAATTGTATCAGATGTATAAATATGACATGTGTGTAACTTATTGTTTTATACAGGTAAAAACTTGTAGTGGAGATAAATCTACCTACATTTGACTTTTCAACACTTTGTTTTGTTTTCTTGTTTTTATTGAACTATTTTCCTGTCCTGTCTGTCTCTCATCTTCCTGCATCTCCTCATAATTCTCCAGAAAATCTGTTGCCTGGATTCTTACCTTTTCACCTCATCAGTTACTTTTGAGCAGATGAAAGGGATCTCCTGACCGAAAAGCGCAGAGCGCGTTTTCGATGCTGCATGAGGTGACATCACCACAGCACAGGTGATGAGCTCCGCAGTAGCGCGCTTCAGGCACAAATAAGACAGAAAATAGAGAACATGTGCGGACATGAACGATCGTGTGCTAATTATAGTTTTTTGGTTGCGCCACTTTGAGAATGGACCGTGCGCTGGAAGCAGCTGCCTGGATCGCTGCGCGACAATGCGGAACCGGTTCTCAGCAGCGCAAGTCTGCCGGCTCTCCCTCGCGCTGATCTGCCGGTACCGGCTCTCCCTCACGCTGATCTGCGGCTCTCCCTCACGCTGATCTGCGGCTCTCCCTCGCGCTGATCTGACTTGCTCTGGTCTGCGCGCAACGGCGGGCGGGAAGGGGGGGGGGGGGGGGGGGGCTTTTGGAAGAGTTGTGCGACACAACGAATCGATGACGCAATTCGTTGCCAACGCTTTTAGTAATCGATTTTCATCGAATTTATCGATTTGTTGTTGCAGCCCTAGACGTGACAATAAAAGTGATTTGATATCAAATAGCATGTTATAATTATGAAAGACCTCTTAAAATGAGCAAGCAATTGCCAGTTATTCTTCAAGTTTTATTCAAAATTAGTTTGCAAAACTTCAGCACTTCAACTTCACTTCACAGTAAACAAATGCGTGTGCAAAAAATAAGTAAACAACCTGAGCCGATTTTCCCCTCGTGTGAGAATCTGCTAGTCTGCAAGCCAGACAAAAACTAGGAGGATAACGCTGCGAGCGGCTGCGGCCCAAACAGAACCAGAACCGCTCACGGCGCAAACAGCTCGCCGGCTGTTTCCCTATTAACACACGTCCGTTTTAATTTCTACACTTTTTTTTCTCACACTAACAAGGATTGCCAAAAGCATGTTTGCTGTGGTTTTGTCAAATTATACTGATCACAAAACATTTATTTACTTTCTTTCGTTTTCCTCCGCCACTCATAAATACCCGTGTCCTCCTGCAGAAACCCCGAGGGACAACAGACATCAATAACACAATAGAAAGTCCGACATATTGTGTAAAAACTGCTATTTTTAGCACATTTTAAGTCCGACGTGTTGCTACCAGATGTACGGTGTGAGCTGAAACTGAGCGCTACAAACAAAAAAGTCGCAGTGTCCGCAGAATATATAGAAAAACAGGCTAAAAAGCATTATCTTGTAGAGGCTCTGAGTCCGCTTGCAGAAGTGACATTTACAGGTGGTGCAGCACGGAGGACGTGGTGGTGTGGTGGGCTAAATCCATTTTGCAGTATTTATACTGGACTACGTTTTCCGTCTTACGACGTGAAAGATGGTCCCAAAACTTTGACTTTTTCTGTCTTTTTCGCACTCCACCGGGGTCCACGTTGTTAAGAGAAAGTTAAGTTATATTCGCTATTCGCGTGTGCATTCAGTCCAGTGGGCATGTGCGTCACTTATTTCGGTCCGGGTGAAACATGACCCCGGGCGATTGCAAAGCCACGAATTAATTAAATATGAATTAAACGAATCCTCAAGGCAGAGAATTTGACTCGAGGATTTTTTGTACTCGAATTATTCGAGGTACTCGAGGAATCGTTTCAGCTCTAATTCTGAGCAGATATTTAGGAGCTGCTGTAAACCAGCACTACTTGGACTAAAGACCACCAGATCATCAGCATACATCAGATGGTTGATCAAAGTTGTACCCATCAAGCATCCTGTGTTACAGGCTCTCAGCTGCACAGACAGATCGTCAACATACAAATTAAATAAGATAGGAGACAGAATTCCACCCTGCCTAACACCATTACTAACGCCAAATGGTGCAGAGATGCTGGCACCCCATTTAACCTGTATCATCTGATGAGCATACCAGTGAGAAAGGATTCTCACAATAAACGCAGGGACCCCCCGTAGCTTTAACTTAATAAAAAGTTTTCTGTGGTTTACACGATCAAACGCCTTAGAGGCATCAATAAAACACATAAGGACAGAAGAATTTCTATTTCTATACCAGTCGACCATTTCTTTAAGTGCGTATATACATGTCAGTACCATGTTTTGGCTTAAAGCCAAACTGATTATCCAAGGAACTGAGGTACACAGTGACTCTATCAAATTTAAGTTTTTCAAGAACTTTAGACAAAACACTGGCTAGTGCAATTGGCCTATAATTATCCATGCTGGTCACCTTCCCAGATTTGTTCTTAATGACTGGAACAAGCAGAATTGCCATCATTGAGTCTGGTAGTATGCCATGAATCATAAACCCTGTAAAACATAGAGCTAAAAGGGGAGCTAGTCTTTGGCTAGCATATTTCAAATGCTCTGCACTAATGTGATCCAGACCACAAGCCTTATTATCAGCTAGTTTGTGAATAGCATCATGCACCTCATAGGTCGTTAAACATATAGATTCATCATTAATTACAGAGCCATCCTCATGCTGGTCACTTTTTAAACAATTAAACAATGCATAATAATGATGTCTCCATAATGCTGCAATATTATCTTACCCAGAAACACCTTCAACAGCACCTGGTAGAGATGATTTGCAATTATTAACTGTTTTCACATCTTTCCAAAAACCTTTGACATCATTACTCATAAATTTCCTGGCCATAGAATCTGCCCTCATGATCTGCTCATTTCTTGATATAAAACGAACAGCATACTTATATCTGGCATTTGCACGTTTTTTCTGTTCAAATTCCACACCCTGCCTAGGTCTCCCAACCATATGCCAACATTTAAAAGCTACCCGTGCTTAATCCTGATACATGGCAACATGTTCTTTCCAGCCAGGCCTGATATGAGGTTTCTGCTTATTCTTACCTTTGACATGAAAGGGTCTACCACTTTCATACAAAGCGTCCACTATATCCTCATACATAGAGCATAGATCACTTTTGTGTTTGAGAATCTTACAGTTGACATCTTCACACAGGATAGCCTCTTTAGCCACAGAGATATTGTTCAGGTATTGATCTGTATTATAACTATAAGCTGATATGTCATTGTCACTTAATGCTGCCCATTCTAATTTTATATTATCATCATTATTATTGACATAATTAACTCCCATTGTATCAGGCAGTTGTTCCACATTTATAGCGAAAGCAAAAGGTATATGGTCTGACACAGTTACCCCATATTTTATAGTCATGCTATCCAAAGCTGCATGACCATCAGCTGTACTAATACAATGATCCAGCCATGATGTAGTATGCCAACTCTCACTAATATATGTGTAACTGTCTTTTGGCAACAACACTTTGCTAGATAGAACAAGATCATTGTCTTCACACAACTGTGTTAAGAGTTTAGCAAACTGAGATTTTGTATCTGAAAGATCAGCATTAAAGTCGCCCACAACATATTTACTATAAGTACTGTGACTTTGAATAAATGCATTAATAAAAGCCAACCTACTAATATATTCCCCTTCATTTCCAACAGTTTCGTATGGAGTATAAATATTAAGGATAACAAAACTAATGTTATTCTGGATATATTGTATGCCAATACACCAATCTACATCCAGTCTAAGTGGCTTAACTACAGCATCAAATCTTTTGTTCCAAAGCACAGCCACTCCTCCTGATATTCTACCCCTGACTATAGCTGTGCTGAGATCAGTAGTTGATTCCCCCACTCCGAAAAATTTAGAGTTAAGGCAGTTAAGTTTGTCCAGGTCTTGTTTAGGTAAAAAAGTCTCTTGCAAACACAATATTTAACATTCTTCAAGCAAACTGTCCACAACAATGCGTCGAGCTCTATCCCCTGCATCCTGGCCCAGACGCAGGCCACGACAGTTATAGGACAGCACCCGAAGAGACATGCTTATGCTGAGGTGCTTGGACCAGGGGGAACCTCCCCTGCTGGAGACACATTAGTAGAGCGGAGAGAGCGGGGGTTCCGTGGTTCATAATACCATCGGACCAGAGCCCCTTCAGGCCAAAGCTCAGGGTTATACATTTCACCAATGTCATCACACTCAGCCGTAACCTTAAAGGAGCCAAACCTGCTCCGTAAAATAACAATTTTCAGACAGGTGACGTCTCTGTTAAGTTTATCTTTAAGATACAATGAGAGCGTTTCTGCATCAACTTCTGGGGCAAATTTAGTGGCGAACACAGTCACTAATTTTGTCTTTACAGTTTTTATAGTACTCACAGTTCCAGTGCCAATAATAGATCCGGCTCCAGGCCTCTTGTTATGTCTAGTCGCGGAAGGAACATGCATCCCTGCAGCAACCTTCTCCGGCTTCTGACGAGGCCTGCCCTTCTTCACGACTGTACTCCACTGTGGGGAGCGTGTGAGAGGCTCCGGTTCCACCATATTCATTGTAAACACAGTGTTCTTCATGTTAGAACTAGAGGCCGCTAACAGAGTCCGATCTTCACCACTCCGTGAAGTCACAGAGGCACATGCTTCCACAGGGCCCATCCCGATCCTCTGGTCAGCCAAAACGCCAACTCCCTGCCTCTCGGTCAGGCCGCCATTACTCTCCAGCCGCTCCTCAGAGTTACTCTCCAGCCGCTCCTCAGAGTTATTACTCGGATGCAGAAAAGGACCCGTCCTTGGTCCCTGCTCTTTTAGAATAGCAGAACCAGCAAGGTCGCATGACTGATGCTCCAGTGCGGCCACTCGTTGGTTAATTTCTCCAGCTTCAGCCCAAACTTGCTCACAGACATCTGCCTGAAGTTTGGCTACGTGTTTCAAAGCACTAACCTCCGTACACAATTGCTCCATCCGCCGCAGCAAACAGCATACATCCAGGCTGGAGAATGTAACAGGTGGTAAATCCTCCAAGTGATGGGATACAAATCTAGGGATATTTTCCCCACACTCATTCAGCACTTTAAGACAGAACTTGATATTATTGGCGTCTTTGTGCTGCCCTTTATAGCCGACGCACCACTGTGAAGTACTTGGGCAGAGCTCAAACAAAACTTTTTTTGAAGCTTCAATCCCCTCAGATTCAAATGTGTTCGTGGCCAACAACACAATTTCATCCTGGCTCAAGGTTTTAATTTTAACAGCAAGGAAATTAAGAAGTTCATCCTCCACAATCACCTTGCCATCTGTCGTCCTATACACCTCTGGTTTTAGTCGAGATAGTTTAGGAACTGGACCAGGAGCTGATGCCACGCTGCCTGCTACGTCCGCCATCATACTTAGATTAATTACTTATCAGCGTGAGGAAGTTGGAAGTTATTTCTGCCTTATTTATAAACTATTTATTTACAAGTCCATAATTGTCCCAACCACAGCTGCACCCCCCACCCCCCAACCTGCTCTCACAGCAAAGGGGGCAAGCTGCACGTGTGTTTAGCACGCGCACATTTAGCCGTTTTTAGTGGCTCAGAAGTCCGCAGGTGCGGTGTGTGTGTCACTCACTCTGGTTAATCCAACATGGAGCCGGCTCCGAGAGCTGTTTCTTTAGCGACCGGCACATCACTACATCATTCCCTTTCCTAATGTCCTGAAGAACGGTCCGGAGCGCAGGCGGAGTGTTTAGCTAACCTGCAGGAAATGTCGACGACAGTTATCCAGAAAGTAGCTACCAGAGATGTTTCTGAGGTGTTCGCTAGGTACTTTAAAGATTTAAAAAGTCAAGAAGGTGGTCTGAAAAGCTGTTGGAAATAGCGTCAAAGTCGCTAAGTTGGCAACACTGTAAGGAGCGCTTCATTTGCAACTCAGGGCAGTGCAAGTGGGAGGAGCAAATAATCGGCTTGTTTTGTTTTTTATAATCGTTAAAAACTCAGATCGTAATCGTGATTAAAAATTCGATTAATTGAGCAGCCCTAACTCCGCCTGTCCTTGCGTGGCTGCAGAAGAGCCCTTGCAACAACAGATAACAGCGTTGCGTCTATCCGAACCAATGCACAGAGAAGTAAAAATTAGGCTTGAATCCTTGCCCGTTTCCAGCCTGATGTGCTTCTCTTCCTCTTGATGCTGGTTTTGTCTTCTTGGAAGACTCTTCATGATATTCACTAAAAAAATGAACAAAAATCTAATCAAAAGCCAGTACTTTGTACAAGTACACACAGTAATCCAAATATTCTCCTCACAGATCACATCATCTTACTATCCTTCACTTCATTTGTACCACAACCAGGGGTGGACTGGGACCAAAAATTGGCCCTGTCATTTTGTACCACTAGTAATTTTTTTTTACACCAGCTTTCTGACCCTGGTCTTCTATATTCCATATCCATCATGTTTTAATTGTTTCCTTGCTCCAGCACAAAAGGTTTATTTTTTTTAGCTTTTCAACACAACAAAACACAATCAGGGCAAGAAAACTGCTGATATTTAGCAGCTCCTTTTAGGTAAAATAAAAACAAGCAAATTTTCTAATTTATCACAAACCTAAGTTGTATTCCCTAAAGATCAGTAAAATTGTCTCTCACACGCATCATATTACCAGTGTACATTATCCTGATGTCATTAGAATTACCTTGAACTTATTTGGAATACAAATTTCAAATGTGATTCTTCTCATTGATTGCTAACTTTTTCAAATGTATTTTAGTTATTTTTATTGTTGCATATTTTACACAAAACTAAAGGTCCTTACCTTTAGTTTCCAAATCAGAAAAATCAGTTTCAATGTTTATTTCATGGGTGACCAATCAGAACTATAGAAATAATTACACTGTTAGTAACCCATTGTTAGTAATATGGTAATGCCAACTCACAATAAAAATTATAAAAGTGGTAATCTTTGAACTTCCACTCATTAACTAAATGTTTCACAAATCACCACCTGGCATTTATGGATTCTGTTGTTACTAATGTAGAATTATCTAATCCGGTATGGCACGCCAGGGGTAGACATTAGGGCTGCTCAATTAATCGAATTTTAATCACGATTACGATCTGAGTTTTGAACGATTATAAAAACAAAACAAGCCGATTATTTTCTCCTCCCACTTGTGCTGCCCTGAGTTGCAAATGAAGCGCTCCTCCCACAGTGTTGCCAACTTGGCGACTTTGACGCTATTTCTAACAGCTTCTCAAACCCCCTTCTTGACTTTTTAAATCTTAAAAGTACCTAGCAAACACCTGAGAAACATCTCTGGTAACCCTTAGCTACTTTCTGGATAACTGTCGTTGACATTTCCTGCAGGTTATCTAAACACTCCACCTGCGCTCCGGACCGTTCTTCAGGACATTAGGAAAGGGAATGATGTAGTGATGTGTCGGTCGCTAAAGAAACAGCTCTCGGAGCCTGCTCCATGTTGGAGTAACCAGAGTGAGTGACACACACACCATACCTGCGGACTCCTGAGCCACTAAAAACGGCTAAATGTGCGCGTGCGGCGCGCTAAACACACGTGCAGCTTGCCCCGATTGCTGTGAGACCGGTGTCGGTACAGGATCTGCTCGGGTGCAAGATCGGCTCGGGGTCCTTCGACTGCCGATGACGTCAAAGTACGGCAAACCCACTTGGACAAAATACACTACACATCTATACTGTTGGAAAGAATTTAGCAGTTTCGTTTTAAAATAATGTTTCTTAAGACGTAAGTTTGTGTTTATTATGGTATTTGTAAAATAAAACTATATTTTATTCATAATGTTTAACTCCTCTTTGAGCACATCCCTTGAAGGATCATAGGTATTAGCAACACCTGTGAAATTGTATTTGCAGGAAAGAAGTGTGACCCGTTTATTGAAGTATTTTGTGTTTAGAGTTTTTGACGTCTTGTCCATGCGTAGTTCAGTTACGCTCATAGCTGCTAGCCAAAACTCTGGAGTTAAAAGTTTTCTGGCTTTACTAAAATACCTGTCTGTACTTATTTGATTGATGGTAGTTTTACTTTCTATTAGACTCCAAATGTAATCATTTGGCACGTTTCTAATTCATAATTTGTAATAATGTAATCGGCGATATTAGCATTAGCATTCCTATGGGTTTTTCCATGTATATGAGCTTTGCGCTAACCACTCACTGCCAAATTGCAGTCATTGCGATTAGAAAATCTCCTCTTGTCACATCGCAATTTAATTGCACATGCAGTTAATCGTTCAGCCCTAATATACATGCAGCTCTATGCTAAAAGTGTATTTTCAAAGAGGTAATGATGGATTTCTTTGTAAAAGTTGTCCATCTTTCCAACAGAAAGATTTGCCTGGACCAACGTAACCTGATAACAACGTAATGTGATTACGTAATTCCGTAAGGTTCATGTTCAGCCAATCAACTACTTAGATGTCATCGGTAGTCGACGGACCCCGAGCCGATCTTGCACCCGAGCAGATCTTGTACCGACACCGGGTTGGGGGGTGGGGGGTGCAGCTGTGGTTGGGACAATTATTACATTAACTGATGGACCTGTAAATAAATAGTTTATAAATAAGGTAGAAATAAGTTCCTCACGCTGATGAATAATAACTAACCTCTCTGAGGACAAGGTGCTAGTGCACGCTCCTACAGCACCTTGACACGACTCAATAAATGTTATACAACATTTTGTGAACATCAATTTATTTGCATTTATTTGTTATAAATGCCACTGTATAATTCTTGCTGTCAGTATTTGCAAGATATTGGTATTTGGGTCTGTACTGTTAGACTTACATGAGTTAAACTAAGGTCTATAGCCCCTGGGTCATAGACTATGAGCTATGAGTATATTGGTCTTTTTATACTGGGAATCAGGAGTTATTTTAGTGATAATCTTGTTTCTTATTTATTTTTGTCCTGATTGTGCCCTGAGCAATTTTATGACTGAATAAAAACAAAATCAACATAAATAGAAAAATCGTCCTAAATAATCGTGATCTCAATTTCAGTCACCATAATCGTGATTATTATTTTTGCCATAATCGAGCAGCCCTAGTGGACATTAACTTCAAAACCAACCGGCCAGCCGGGCCGGTAACAACTGACCCGTTTTAAATGTAGTAAACCTTTATTTTGTACACATTCACAAACATAATAACGTATTCAAGTTTGAATTTGTTTGTTCCCTCAGCAAAACTCGATTTTGTCATCGCATACTTCTGGCATACAACGCAGTACATCACCTCCTCCGATTTGCTGAACTCGAGCCATTCTCTGCGCCTCCCGTCTTCTTTAAACCGCCAAGAATCATTCCACCTACGCACACGCTTCTCTACTTCATACTGTTTCGAACGGTCTCGCTTCTCCTCACCAGTTTTAAAGCGTTTTGCCAGAGGTTTCATCAAGAAATCCAATCCCTGTGGTGGCGCCATCTTCCTGCATGCTTGTGTGTTTCTAGCGTGGTTCCACTCCATCTTTTATAGAGAACTTATAGTTCACATGACACGTACAAGTGCAGTACATGCAGTATGTGAATAGAGGCTCACAGGTTCACGTGCGCGAAACGAAAATGGCGGCTTCCTACAGGGCGCGGCCATGATGTAGGTGAAAGCCGGTGTGTAAAGGACAAAAAAGGCTTGGGCGCCACTCGGGCGGTAAGTCGTCAATTATTTACCGCCCGACGAGAAAATGTAGCGCCATTGGCGCTCGGGTGCTTTAAAGGTCCACCCCTGCACGCTGTTTGGCTCACTAATCGCCCACTTTTGAACACGTTCAGGTATTTATCGTGTCTAAATTGCCATTTTAAAACTTAAAACGCAGAAAACAGCGGCGAAAATCCCTTCAGAATGCTGTATTTTACGCCATCTTCATGGTGTCGTAAAAAACATTTTTTCTGGGCATTATGTTTAACACATGTCAATGAAACAATCAATACTATAGATGAGGTAATTTTGGTGAATTGAAGCATAAAGTAGCATCTTCAGGAAAGCAGGAAATAGCATCTAGAATGAACTAGTGCTGTCGGTATTTTCTTTTCATGGATTGGGCTATCGCAGTTGACAAAAAGTGGCTGAGAAAACCTTTGGGAACGGCTTGCACAATCAAAAATAAAATGGTGTCTTTTATGCCATCAGAAAAGACACAGAACTAGGGATGCACCGATGGATCGGCATTTGATCGTAATCGGCCGATAGCGCCCCTATCGGTTTTGATCAGAGTTTTCAAAATAGATCAAAGCAGACCGATCAGGTAGGGTTGTCACGGTAACCGGTGTAGCGGTAAACCCTGGTAAAAAAAGTTGACAATAATAATAACCGTCTTGTTTTTTAAAAAACTATATTATCTTGGTGGGTTTACCGTGGCTGCGGTGTAGGCGCGGTGACCCTTACCAGCCACCGTATCATCTGCTGAAGTAGCCGGCGGCACATGCGCGCTTTGTTGTTTACAACCAAAACATTCTTGAAGCTAAAGCTGAAATAAAGGTCAAAGGAGGAGACGGTAGCGCTCAGGAGGACATTTATTATCCCTCAAAGAAGACAAAGTCGGAAGTACGGGCATATTTTAGATATTTGAAGAATGCCGAGGGAGTTTATAGAAGACGGCCATCCTGTTTGCAGCACGTGCAGAAAAAGTGTCTGTGAAAGGCAGCAACGCTTCAAATCTCATGACACATCTGCGTGACCATCACTCACAACTCTACAGTCAAGTTAACATTAGCGTTTTAGCTAAAATGCGTGATCCGAGGATTTGGGTTGAGGGAGAATGCAACGAGTCGCTATATAAAGCAGCCGCAGCGCCGCTACCTGCATATAAACCGTGTCGCGGACACCCCCATGTTGAAATGACGCTATGCATTACGGGGCTCCCAGGGGCAGATAAGAGTTGGTCTCTCTCAGAGAATAATTATGAATTTAACAATGATTACTGCCTGATGACGTTTTCCCACATCTGCAAAGCTCACTGGAACACAAACTGATGACAATATTTTCCTGATATAGGGTTTATTACTCAAGTATAGGGCTGTCGCGGTTGAGGAATTCCCCCTGCGGTGATTCAGGGTGGCTTAATATTGCGGTGTGCGATATTATTGCAGCATTTTCTTTTTATTGCAGTACTATCTAAACCAGGGGTGGGCAAATATTTTTTCCATGGGGCCACATGAGAAATAGAAAATATTGTGGAGGGCCAGGCCAAAAGGCTGAAGTCATTTATGCATAATATTAATGGTATTTCTTTATAAAAAGCAGTAAATACTATCGTTTTTTCAAGCTGGTAAGAGTAGACTATATGTTATAAATGAGCAAAAAGGAAAAAGTGAGGTTGGCTTACAAAAATGTGATTTATTCAAATTTCCCAAGACAATGGTAAACAAAGTGTGCGCATTTGGTTTTTGGTAAACATTTGTGACTTATATTAGTTAACAGTTTCAGTCACATTCACTCCAAAACACATTTTGAGTTTCAAATATTGTTGGAAAGGGGTTCTTAGCATTCTACAGACACACTAGAGGTGTGAATCTTCACTTGTCTCCCGATTCGATTACGATTATTGGGTCAACGATTCAATTCGATTCGATATCCCGATGCATCACGATGCATCACGATTATTTCATATTGATTTGTTTTCATAGATAAATAGAAGATGTCAGATAATTGCTTTTTATTTTTTTAATCAAAAACGTAATTGACACAACCTACCATCCCTCAAAATCTCTCCATTTACAACAGGTTAGGACAAAACATTTTAAACATTTAAGAAGATTTAACAAAGTAAAACAATCTGTTTCCTCGTTCAACACCACGCCTCAGGCTGAGAAAAACACGCTTTGCAAAAACCCACAAAATCTAAAAAAGGTACTGAGAACCTACAGGTCACATAATGTAATAATACAATACATAATGGGTTCATATATGAGTGTTTAATGTCTCTGAGCAGCTCTAGAGTCAAATATTTATGCCACAGTTCAAGGGTGTCAGAAATAACACCAAATGAAATGTTTGACTTAGTTTATTTCATTTGAACCCAGTGGTTCATTTCTGAAATGTTGGGGAATTAATCAAGTTCTGTTTGATGCAGAAAATAATAAAACATAAAACAAATTCTACACTTCCAATAATATTTAAGATGTGTGTTTTATTCTTTCTGATAATAACACCAGCAGAAGGCTGTGGGCTGGATTAGGATTAAATTACCCAGCTGATGGATCTCTTTCACTAACCAGCTAACTACAAACCTTTCCACTAACCTGTCCTGTGTGACCCTCACCATGTAACCCTCATGTCCATGCTCTCTGGAGGAGCAGATAGGAGACAAGACCTCCTGTAACTCAAAATGAACCAAAGCTTCCTCCCAGTTTCTCTTTAAACTGAATTTAACATCAGTTTATCATCACTACACAAAATAATAAAGTGGAACAAGAACTTCTATCTTCTATCTCTCTCTCTCTCATTTTAACTTCTCCGTGTCCCTAAATAAAAGAGACAGACGATCACGCTGCAGCCGCCGTCATTGACCCCGCCCCCTCCCCAAGACCGGATCTCCCTACAAGCAGTCTGACTGAGCGCTTCCAGGAGAAATAATAATTAAATTAGGAAAATAATAACGCGTGTTTGGAGCATCGGTTTGGAGGAGCGTCCTCCGATCCTCTCTCTTGTGTGAGCAGTGTCTCTCTCTCTCTCCCTCTCTCTCTCTCTGATCGAGCGAGCGGAGCACGCAGCAGGACAACCCGCTCAATTAACATAATTCACGGCCCAAATCCAACAGAACCGGTTGGGCTGATTCGGTTCCAGTTCGGTCTCAGGTTACAACTCCAGCGCTCAGCCCTGCAGTACCACATTAAGGCGGAGGTAAATGTGGAGGACACTCACTCTGACAGATTTGGATCTGCGCTGGTGCCGCCGTTAAAAAAACAAAACTACATTCCACTATAATTGATTATGGCGTACTCTTCTACGATGCAGAATCGTTTATGTCCGCATCCCGATGCATAGATTATTTGATTATTTTCCTCAGCTCTAAGACACACAGTATTGTCTGTAAAATAAAATCACTGAACTGTGATCTTGAGAAAGAGGTTTCAAAAAAAGTGTCCCAGTTCACTGCTAGTTGCCTACATTTGTGGTCCAAACACCTTATTTTGTGTTTTTAAGCGATTTTTTTTCTTATTCAGTGAGAGAAATCTCTCTGCTGGGCTTTAATGAGTGCATCAAAGTCAGGCTGAATGTCTGAGGTGGAGATGCGAAGCACAGCTGATAAATGATCATCAGTGAGAGGATCTATACCTGGATTTTGTAAACTTCATCATTGAAAATGTTTGTTCACAAATGTAGGTAGAGCCGAAGAAAACCAACATCTGAGCATGTCTCCTCAGGTTTGGAAAGTTCTCCTCCTTAAAGAGCAAGTCACCCCCTACCAGATTCTTTCTCCACTCCCACTTCCTGTTTGAAAAATGCAACAAATGCCGTTGCCTAGCAGAGCGAGAGGGTGGAGCCGCTAACAAATACACACACTCATGACATTGTGACATCATAATGTACCACAGGGTTTCCCTTACATAGGCGTAGCCGTGGCGGGCCGCCACGGCTGAAATCCCACCGCCACGCCTACAACATCCCAAGTTTTATTGATGTTTTTTTTTTTTGCGCCGTTTCCCGAAGAAGCAGCGGGAACTACTGTGTTGTTGCTTGTGATCACAGCCGGCAGGTAGCAAGGAGGAGGAGGCAGGGCAGGGTGGATACAGCTATTAGCGTACGGATAAAGCATTTTTGACGAATACGAGCAAGAAACGAGTGTAAAACTCGAAAATATCTGTAATCGTGCTGAATGAAATCCTCATTGGGTAACTGACTGTCTTCACGCTCTGTGATTGGCCAGTCAGATAGAGCGCCCGCCCCTCCCTACACACAAAACTGCAGCCGGGAGCTCCGTCAGCTCGGCCCAGGCATCAACGCACACACACAGACAGTAAGCCGGGCGTACACTGTGCGACTATTTCACTTTTTTGAGCAGATTTTCCACTCGTGCGAGAATCCACAAGATCGGGGCGAGTTTTGCGCTGAGCGTCGTGTAGTGTACAGGGGGTTACGAGAGGCGATTAACACCACGTGACCAGCTACCGATCAGCAATCATGAGCTCGCACGGACTTCTGGAGTGTTTAATATTTATCTCGTTCCTCATGTGGGTTGAAGCAGCGCAGCGAGCAGCTGCGACCCAAAAAGTATCAGAACCGCTCACGGCGCATTCGCAATCCTGCATCAACTCCGCTCACCCACTATTTCCCTAATAACACACGTTGTTCGTTTTTATTTCTACACGTTTTTTACTCACAAAGATTGTCAAGAAAGCGTGTTTGTCGTGTTCATGTCAAATTAAGCTGATCACAAAACACAGATTTACTTTATTTCGTTTCCTCATCCAACCCCCATAAATCCCTGTGTGTCCTCCTGCAGCACTCCCGAAGGACAACGGGCAAAACAACACAAAAAAGTCTGACGTGTTGTGTAAAAACTGCTATTTTTAGCATATTTTAGGTCCGACGTGTTGCTACCAGACGTACAGTGAGCACATGACTCGTGAGATCTACCCTGCGCTGAAGTCGTACAGTTTGAGCTGAAGCTGTGTTACGAGTGAAAAAGTCGCACAGTGTCCGCCCAGCTTATTATAATGTTCACTGTAAAGCATCTTGATGTTCTTAACAAATAAATTAAATCAAAAATATTGGTCAATAATGCCAAATATGTAAATTTGGGTTTCAGTCATTTTTATACTGGCTTAAAAATACTTCATTAAGTCTACTAAGCAGGGGTGTAGAACGTGTTTAATAGGGCCAGCCCAGTAATGATCTTGGACCAAAATAAAGGGGACAGAAAGTCAAATAAAGGGGGCAAAAGATGTTTTTCCAGACGCCAAGAAAAATTAAATGCCAAATCCACCCTGCAAAGTGTGTCACTGAGAGTTTAAAACAGAAATTATTCTTGTGCAAATATTGGTGTATTCACCTTTAATACTAGTTATTAAAATGCAGCAGTCGCTGGATTGGTGCAGTTCAAAGTGGAGTGCATCAAATAAAACAATATTAACATAAAGGTGAGACATGTCATAATCCCCCCCCCCCCCCCCCCCCGCCAACACCACCTCCACCACAGCTGGAAAAATTCCTACGGGAAACACTGTACCATCTAACATCATAGTGTACTTCTTAGCCAATAGCGATGGCAGATTTAAATTCAAATGCAGTGCTGAGTTTTTACCTGACGACGGTGCATCGCTGACAGTTTCAGGGAGAATATTTATATTTTAACTAAGATGAACTAAAATGCCGAATTATTGACTACACGTGTCTGCAGCATAATTAGATACTCGTTTATTTAGTTTATCAGCAAAAAAATGTTGATTTGGAGTGACTTGCTCCTTAAAGAGCACCCCCTACAAGAGACTTACTCCACTCCCACTTAATGTTTGAAAAATGCAACAAATACTGTTGCCTGGCAGACCGAGAGGGCGGAGCTGCTAACAAATACACAAACACACAGGCTTACAATGGCATTGTGACATCATAATGTACCAGTTTACGTCATAGCATACCTCTTAGCCAATAGCGGTGGCAGATATAAATTCAAATACAGTGCAGTTTTTACCTGACGACAGCGCAACACTGACAGTTTTAGGCAGAATATTTAAAATTGAACTAAAATGCACTGAAGTTCCAAATTATTAACTACACATGTCTGCAGCACGATTAGACACTCATTTATGTTGTTTATCAGCAAATAAAAAGTTGGTTTGGGGGTGACTTGCTCTTTAAGAGAAGAGTAGAAATCCAGCAGAGATCCTGAATCTCTGCTTTCAAGACCCAAACCCTCTTCTGCACTTTCCCCGGGCTGAGCCATCTGACAGCTGTGTGGAGTCCTCCAAAGGAGCGACAAACTGTCTGTGATTTATTGCCCGCGCCCTGATGAAGTTTATTATTTTAGTGACAACATCAGTAACATGGTTGATTTTTAGCACTGACTTGCACAACACATGTTGGTGTATAATTCAATGCAAAAACACCAATTTTTGATCTGCATCGATTTCTGTCACTTTTATCTTGCATGCGTTTCAAAAGTCTGACATTTTTCCTGTAAGATTTGGACAACCGTCTGTTGTGACACCTAACAGTCTCTCCCATTTCAATCCCAGAGTGTTCATGCATGCATTTACCTCTGTAAAAAGATCACTCCCTGTCGTTGCTGCCAGCTCCTCTGTGAGCTTGAAGTCCGTTATCCCCCGGACAAATACGAGCAGCTGGGCTGTGTCGCGGACATCACAGCTCTCGTCTAAGGCCAACGAGAAAAAGTCAAAACTTGCCACTTCACGTTGCAGCTGAAGCTCCAGGTTCCCCGCAATGTCCTTGATCCTCCTGGTCACGGTTTGCCTGGACAGCGGGATTTGCTCAAATGCGCCTTTTTTTCAGGGCATATTAGTGCGGCAGAGTCCACCATGCACTCTTTGACAAACTCTCCCTCCGAAAACGGCTTGCTGTTTTTAGCTATTTTGTGGGATATCACAAAGCTGGTCCTGGTTGCTGCATCCCTGGATGTGTGAAGCTTATTAAAAAAAAGCCTTGCTGCTTTTGCAACTTTGCTAGCAAAGCTTCGGATGTCCGTGCCCTCTCAGCATCAGACAAGTTCTTGTATTTTTCCGAGTGTTTCTTGTCGTAATGCCGACTCAAATTGTAGTTCTTAAACATGGCAATCTCCTCCCCGCAAACCAAACACACGGCTTTACCTCCGACTTCAGTAAAAAAATACTTAGCAGTAGGGCTGCAGCTATCGAATATTTTTGTAATCGAGTACTCTATTGAATCTTTTTTTCGATTAATTGAGTACTCTAATAAATTACCCTTTTGTGTTTGTAAACCATTATATCAAATAGCATGTTATAAAATATGAAAGACCTCTCAAAATGAGCAAGCAATTGCCAGTTATTCTTCAAGTTTTATTCAAAATTAAGTTTGCAAAACTTCAGCACTTCAACTTTACTTCACAGTAAACAAATGCGTGTGCAAAAAATAAGTAAACAACCTGAGCCGATTTTCCCCTCGTGCGAGAATCTGCTAGCCTGCAAGCCAGACAAAAACTAGGAGGATAACTGTTGAAGTAGCGCTGCGAGCGGCTGCGGCCCAAACAGAACCAGAACCGCTCACGGCGCACACAGCTCGCCGGCTGTTTCCTTATTAACACACGTCCGTTTTAATTTCTACACTTTTTTTCTCACACAATAACAAGGATTGTCGAGAAAGCATGTTTGCTGTGGTTTTGTCAAATTATACTGATCACAAAACATGTATTTACTTTCTTTCGTTTTCCTCCACCACTCTCATAAATACTTGTGTCCTCCTGCAGCAATCCCGAGGGACAACAAATACCAATAACAACACAAAAAAAGTCTGACATATTGTGTAAAAAGTAAAAACTGCTATTTTTAGCACATTTTAAGTCTGACGTGTTGCTACCAGACGCACCGTGTGAGCTGAAACTGAGCGCTACAAACGAAAAAGTCGCACAGTGTCCGCAGAATATATAGAAATACAGGCTAAAATGCATTATCTTGTAGAGGCTCCAAGTCCGCTTGCAGAAGGGACATTTACAGGTGCTGCAGCATGGAGGATGTGGTGTTGTGGTAGGCTAAATCCATTTTACAGTATTTATACTGGACTACGTTTTCCACCTTACGACGTGAAAAATGGTCCCACAACTTTGACATTTTCTGTCTTTTTCGCACTCCACCGGGGTCCACGTTGTCCACCATGACTTAAGAGAAAGTTAAGTTACATTCGCTACTCGCGTGTGCATTCAGTCCAGTGGGCATGTGCGTCACGTATTTCGGTCCGGGTGAAACATTACCCCGTGCGTTTGCAAAGCCATGAATTAATTAAATATGAATTAAACGAATCCTCGAGGCAGAGAATTTGACTCGAGGATTTTTTGCACTCGAATTATTCGAGGTACTCGAGGAATCGTTTCAACCCTACTTAGCAGTCCAATTTTTGTTGAAAATCCTGCATTCGGCATCTTTCTTTCTTTCTTTTTTTTTGCATGAGCGGACATTTCTGGGGGCTACAATCACCATGTCAACCGCGGGCACTTTTTGCTATATGTATTGCATCATTGTGCACGTAAAAAACAACTTCAAAATAAAAGCAATGCAGCCTTAGCCCATGCATGAGGTAAAATGAGAAAATACATTTATTTTGTAATTTCCAATTAACCTTACGCGGGCCGGTCAAAGTCAACCAAATGTGGCCCGCGGGCCGTAAAATGCCCAGGTCTGATCTAAACATAATGTTTACACATTTAAAAAAGGTTAAAAATTGCCATGCCTTCTTTTATAACACTTTACTGAATGCAGATCAAAGGGCAGTAACAACACAGATCGCAGTAACGTTTGTTTGTCCGACAGTCTGAGTCCGACTGAACTTAAAAACAACAAAATTCAGGAGAAGGTAAAACTTTTAAATGCAAATTTGGCTGCAGCATCTAACAAATAAGAAACAAGTCCCCATTTTGTTTAGTTGTTTAAAATCAAGCATAGAAAATTACATGTGCCGGGCGTGGGGCACTATCATTTCACTTTCACTTTCACAAACACGAATGACGGTGCTTTATAGCTCGGTCATGTCCTTGTTACCCACAAGGAAAACCAGCATGTTAACCTTATACAGTCTGAGAGAGGATCTGAGAGAGGTGGCAACATTTCCAGCAACACGGAAAACCCTCTCGGATGGTGCGCTCGTTGCACTAAAAGCTGCGAGTTGTGAAGCGCGTTCCATCCGCGAGCCGCATCACCGCGCGGAAAGTGAATGCGTCAAGCATAAACCAAGCTTAAATCAGGCTTTACACACACGTACTTGCATGCGACTGGTGAGCAAAGGGAATCTCTCCCGGTTGTTGCTCCACCATGTCAGGGGGGTTTCTTTAGGGTGGATGCATTCCTCCTGCAGGTAGCGAGTGAGCTCCAGCTCGGCTCAAACTCTCTTTGGGACGGTTGCAGAAGCAGTGCTTGTCCGGGACTTCAGGAGGTCTCCGAGCGTTTATTTATTTATTTTGCCGCTGCAGCTCTGTCTCGGCCAAGGACCCTGGCTGCGCAGCAGCTGACATACTGAAAACCAAAGTGTTCCCAAAGGAGCGAAGTAACGTTTTGTTTTGATACCAGTGCAGCCATCCTTCTCAACATGCATCATTGAGTTGAATCAAGTTCAGTAATCGCGGTGGCCCATGATGCAGCGTGGTGGGTTTCTTCATATTGCGATATTTCATTTTTGCGGTTACCGTGACAGCCCTACTCAAGTATGGGTAAAAAAGTATCTGATCAGAAGGCTATTTGAGTATTGAGTATCATCTGAACTAATATTTTTAAAATGATGACATCAAACAGACATAAAATAAGAAGTTATCGGCAAATATTGGTATTTTTAAGACTAAAGGGAAAAAATGTAAACAAATAAACAACATAATTACAAAATAACACATTTTAGGCAAAATTTAGACACAAACTGAGGACAATATTTCCTGACATACAGGGTTTATTTAATTGTGTGAAAATGTAGCACGTTTAAAAAAAATACCGCGATAACACCAAAAACCGTGGTAATTTTGGTCACAATAACCGTGAGGTTAAATTTTCACACCGTGACAACCTTAATACAGACCATTTTAGATTAGGTTACATTTCCTTTATTCCCAGATTATGTAGTTTGTAGCACTCATTATAATGTTGTAGAAAATTTCTGGCCAATCCACGTGATCGGTATCGGTGATCGGTATCGGTGATCGGCAGCAAAAAACTGATCGGTGCATCCCTACACAGAACGCCGTAAAAAGCTGTGTTTTCTGTTGTTAAAGGTAACGTCTTTTGCACGCTTCTGAGGACGCGTTAGAAGTGCCTCAATGCGGCGTTCAATGACCAGAAAAAAACATTTTTTACAAACCAACTAATTTAAACTTTTTTTACACGAACATATATTATTTAGGCTTTTAGAGTCATTTTTGTGAAAACTTTTTTTTTTTTTTTTTTTGCTTTTTTCTTGCCAAACCAAGTGGCTTCAGCTGAGGGAGTCCTGATAGCTTAATCCAGAGAAACATATGGACACTAATGCAGCTCTGACACAGAGGAAAGTTTATATGTTTATAATTCTACTTCTGATGGATCAAAACCATAAAGTTATGAGTTTGCTGCACGCCTCAGAGAGCAGAGACCAACCAGAGGGAGAAACCATCAGCCAAAGCAGAAATAATCATTAGAAATTGTTTTTCAGTTTTCCACACCTTTAAAAGCATTCATCTAGTTAATGAAAGACAAAATAAACCGTTCTCCATGATTAACTTACCTCTGGGACCAGGGCCAAGCAGGAAAAGGAGAGTTTCCGATCGACCGGGCTGGAGGATGCGGTTCTAGTCACCGCCGCTTCTACACCCGAACTTGACAGAACAGGAATCAGACGAGAATTTCCAGCCGAGTGAAAGACCAGGGTCGGCTTTCCCGACAGGCGACACAGGCGGCTGCCTGGGGCGCCATCTGATGGATAGGGCACAAAATAAAAAAAATGTTTATTACATTTATGTTTGTTATATGAAATGCACTCTCTACATACTCAAAATTCCCCTCTGAAATGACATGAAATTAAAACATCAATATTTTAATTCTAATGATCTGGCTGCATGACGAGCTCCCGCTTGGGCCACCGCTCCGATGCATTCGACCGTTAAGGGTGCCGTAGATCATGTGCGTGGGTAGCGCTGTAGAAGGACTTCCTGTTGTCGCGTTTAAACTTGTGGTATTTTACGTTGAAAAGAACACCTAAGCCATCGGGATCAGCATTCCGAAAGCGAATGAAGGAGGAAGAAAAAAAAATGGGCCCAAAGCAGAGCTATGTAGACTTTATAAATTTGGCAAAGGAACTTTTTGCATTACAAATGTAGCTAACTGCCTCTCCTGCCATGCACGGCCCACAGACGGACCCTCGCTAGCTGTTTACATACACAATACAGTATCTCATAAACTTTAACCAATTAATTTTACTTTTGAATTGTCGTGTCCAGATGCAGTGAGACAATATCTGCAGCCACACAGGCACCTGTTGACACCACGGGGGCTGGACTGTCTTCTACACCTGTTGAGTCTCACTGTGAAGATGAAGAATCTAAGATTTTTTTTACCGTTGTTGGGAGTATGATTGCAGCCTTTTTAAGAACGTTGCTTCAAGTTTTAAGTATGCATACAATATGAATTTAATGTTTTCATATCAGAAGAACGCTAGGTGTGGGTGTAGCAAAATTTCAACTTTGTCCGACACATCGGGCGGGCGGTACCGCCGCGGCCGTGGCGGTGACTCCCCAGCTGCCGCCGGGCCCGGCGGGGAGTGAGAACTGCCTATCGCACTGCCAAAAACACAGCATGACATCTTATGCCGTCTCTTTCTTGTTAACGCTGCAGCGTCTTCATCCAGCAGCGGCAGCACATTTACTGAGCTACAGTCTCAGCATCTAGAACCAGGTGGGTAAGTTACTTGTTAGACTATTTGTAATCAGCAGTAGAAACTGACTTTTTCAAATTAAACGGCTTATCACATATATCGATATGCAAAATTAATTTATTTAAATCCACACCAGACACTTGTTTTTGGCACAATCAGTGCAGCATTGATTTAGCATTGAGAATATTAAATAATCTGAACATACACATCTGATTGTCTCCTTAAGATGTTATTAGGCTGTAAATTTGTAAAAAAGGATGGACATTAGTTTTTGTGACATTAGTGAGTCATCTTCAAGGCATAAAGGTTTATGCCCTGAAGAAGGTCGTACCGAAACGCGTCGGTGTTTCCTTATTTAATAAATGAAATCCTCTGAGTGCCTCAGATCACCGGTTCTTCTTCCTCATGTTCTAAATTTATTTGATGCTGAAAAGCACCTGAGAGTGAGACATACGTTTTTTTCAAATATTCCCCATGGATGTGCTCACTTCCACCTGTTTTTGATAATTTTATCCATGTTTTCATAGAACAGATTAAAAAAAGATCAATAAAATAAAAAGTCCAGTAACATTAAAAATAATGAAAAGCATCACTGCACATGACTGAGGAATACTGAATGTGAAAGTGGCACTGTTCTTAAGTAATTCATGCATCAGAGGGTTAAGTTGCTTTGTGTGTGTGTGTGTGTGTGTGTGTGTGTGTGTGTGTGTGTGTGTGTGTGTGTGTGTGTGTGTGTGTGTGTGTGTGTGTGTGTGTGTGTGTGTTTATTTTCTCACACTCAGTGCTCCAATCCAACAGCCTGAAGAGACATCATCATCAGCTTCAACAGATGTCTGTGAACATGTATGAGCTGGCCCCATGGATCCTGCTGACTGGCCACAGCAGTTGAACAAAATGGAACTTTCTTTATGATGACACTGATATTTGAGTTTTGGTTTTGATTGCACAGTTTAATGCTGCTTTTGATTTTGCATCCCCCCACTGACAGTTGCACAACATTTTGAGTTGTTGGTTATTGTAATATTTTCAGGTTACTTATATTTCAAGCTTACATTTATTCTTCAGGCTGTTGACTTAAAAGAGTTGCTGTGTGAATATTTAAAATGAAAAATTAGCAACTAAGGAATAACTGTGGAGTTGCTCTTTCCAATGTGTGGTGGGCGGGTGGGTTTTGGGTGAGAGGCATGCAGGCGGGGGGGGGGCACATGGGCAGTCTCGCCTTGGGCACCGAATTACCTAGAGCCGGCCCTGTTAAAGACAGACGCAGGGGTTCCGCGATCGCTATAACCACTAACGCTACTATTAACGGGAGGGTGGAGGGTAATAGGGTGGAGGGGTACGGCAATAACCCATGCTGGTACGTTCGACATGAACACAAGGGAAGCAAAGGAGAACTTTCAGCCGAGAGGATGCGGGAGTGTAGCGCTGATGCTAGCACTAGCAAACCAGACTGACAAATGTTATCTTTCTAGCTCCAGAACTAGCAATGGCGGGGAAACTCCAGCCGAGTGGGAGGGAGGAGCGGGAGTGTAGTGCCGATGCTAGCACTAGCAAACCAGACTGAAAAATGTTACCTTTCTAGCTGCAGAACTAGCAACGGCGGGGAAACTCCAGCCGAGTGGGAGGGAGGAGCGGGAGTGTAGTGCCGATGCTAGCGCTAGCAAAGCGGGAGTGTAGCGCCGATGCTAGCACTAGCAAACCAGACTGAAATATGTTACTTTTCTAGCTCCAGAACTAGCAACGGCGGGGAAATTCCAGCCTAGTAGAAGGGAGGAGCGGAGGTTCCGGTTTTAAATACCGCTGTCTGTACGGTATCAACAGCGTCTTACCTGATTCGGACCACATCACGGTCCGAATCAGGTAGCTGAGGAATTTAGCCAAATGGACCGGTGTTCAGATACATCTTGATAAACAGACAAAATGTAAAGCATTGTTTTTCCTAATGTTTTGAGGTCTTTGCCAGAAATACAGTTTTATAACAACTACATAAGCACATTTTAAATAAAGATTCTTACCTCTGAATTGTAGGTCTTTCGTCCTTCCTCCTCCCTGGAAGCTGTAACTCAAAGAAAGGCCAGATGATGAACTTCTGCATGCTTGTGTCAGGAGGCGCGAAAATGTATCAATTTTCAGCAGGGTTGTATCAACCCTGTAATGCAGGTTTTCTACCACTAGGGGCATTTTTGTTGTAAACTACACACACAACATGGTTTAGGAAACCAATATTAGTTGAGGCTATAAAAACGAAAATAGAGGTTAAGTTGCTGAAATAAATAAATATTATGGTAGTAGAAGTTAGAAGGTCGGTATTAATCTAATAACAACATTTAGATTTTACTTTCATAGAAAATAGCAAGACTTTAAAACTCAAGGTTTATGAGACCATCAAAAATGGTCTCATAAACATGTTGGTTTCATAATGCTGGTGAGTAACCAGAAAAATTGGGCTTGCACACCATATCCGCACACACACACACAAACACGCACGCATGCGCACACAGACACACACACACGGACACGCATGCATGCACACGGGGACACACGTACACAGACAAACGCGCACATACACACACACACGCACGTGCACACACAAACACACACACACACGCGTGCACGCACAAACACACACACACACACACGCGTGCACATACACACACACGGACACACACACAGACGCACACACACATATGCACACACAAATGCCCACATACACACATGCACACGCGCGCACACACACCACCATGCACACACAAACGCGCACACGGACATGCACGCACACACACACACTGTGGAACCTTGTTAACTCCTATTTAGAGTTGTCATGGTTGCTAGGCAACATGACATATGCCTGTGTAAGGCCGTGTCACAATGATTGACTTCCTTTCTTCTTGGTCAGCAGAGAGCCCAGAGTCTGGACCATACAACTAGACAGGTAGAGGTATAGACGGATGCAGCTGCTGACATATGACACAGCTGCACATGTGTGTCCTGTGGACTAATGCGTGCAATGCGTCTTCACAGCCATGAAGATATACATCACCATATACAACAAATCAGTCTTTGTTCCAAATGTTAAGGCTCCCTGCTACTCCATCCATTCTCTGCTTATCCAGGGTTGAGGCGCGGAGGCAGCAGCCTAAGCAGGCCCAGGCTTCCCAGCCACTTGGGCCAGCTCCTCCGGGGTAATCCCAAGGCGTTCCCTGGCCAGCATAGCATAGAGACATAGTCCCTCCAGCGTGCCCTGGGTCTACCTTTAGGTCTCCTCCCAGTTGGGCGGGCCCAGAAAACCTCACCAGGAAGGCAGGCATCCTGACCAGATGCTCGAGCCACCTCAACTGGCTCCTCATGATGTGGAGGAGGTGCATTCAGTTTAAATCTTAACTAATCAAAAGAATATTTTTGATTTAAAGATTTTTTTTTGAAAAGCTGAACATACCAACAAACCCAAAACCTTCCATCATTAGAGGAGAACAGAACAGGAGCAGCTTTTGTGCGTGCTTGGTGTGTAAGTCTTCTAATTCCATTTCTGATTCTTTTTTAAACCCAGATAAGGTTTTTCTTTACCTTGCTGACGTTTCGTTTGCGGCTGCAAACATCTTCAGAGCTGACGCTGATGGTGGCGTCACTTCCTACTCTTTTTTTTTAAAGTAAAAGAACCAAAAATGGAATTAGAACAGGAGCAGTTTGTGTTTTTTTAGTGGCAATATTTCTGCAGGTTTAGATGAGAAGCAGGTCGTTATGGCACAACACCAGCCAGTGCAGCAAGGTGTGTGAAGCATCATAACACACCTGGTAGCTAATACCTTCTTATGTATGACAAAAGTGAGGTGCGGCGTGGGAACGTGTGAAGACGCTCGGTGCGTGAGCGTTAGAAACCCTGCCAACACCACCGCCATCACAGTCGACCTATTGAACATCCCTGAATTAGAACATTGTCTTTCACACCAAACACTTTTCTGCTCTGTTCTCTGCTTTTTGTGATTTTGGCAGCATTCACTCTTAACAGTGCCAAGAGGCTGAAAACACAAATATAATGAGGTACTTCATTACACGTCTATTTTCAGACCCAGAAACTTGTCATGTGAACACAACCAAGCTCACACATTCCTGTTATAACAGGAGAACGCACAGATCCAGACTCCAAACAAGTTGGAGGACTTTTGACTGCAGCTGCGTGTGTGTGTGTGTGTGTGTGTGTGTGTGTGTGTGTGTGTGTGTGTGTGTGTGTGTGTGTGTGTGTGTGTGTGTGTGTGTGTGTGTGTGTGTGTGTGTGTGTGTGTGTGTGTGTGTGCGCGCGCGTGTGTGTGTGTGTGAGCAGTGTTGGGAGTAATGCGGTACAAAAGTAATTAATTACTGTAATGCATTGCTTTTTGCTGTAATGTGGTAATGTAAGGCATTACAGGGAAAGAAAATGGTAATATTTACTCGGTACAATTGTCAGTAACGCGGTAATTACAATGCATTTTTAAACCCAGAATCAAGATGTGGGTTTCTTAAAAATCAAAATTGCGGAGAGCCCCAAATAAAGATCCGGTATCTACATATATGACGTCATTTATGGACTCCGCTTTGCGGGCATTCTATGAGCAGAGAGGACGCAGCGGTAACGGCTCAAATACTCCAGCTGCGTCCTGCGCGCGGCCGCTGTTATATTCACAAAATTGCTCCACCAAAACAAAATAATTCACTTGCGATCGTTCATATCAGCCCATATTCTCTGTACTTTCTGTACTTTTCTGACCTGCGTTGCCTCAGCTGAGTTCATAATCTGTGCCCTCGCCCGGTGATTTCAACTCATTGCTGCTGGAGCGCAGCGCATATTGAGCTTTTTTTGCGTTCGGTAGATCCCTTTGGCTTATTAGTTAGAAAGTAGGAAATCTAGGAAACAGTTTTTCTGGAAGACGGAGAAAACATGCAGCACGCAGGAAGGTTAGAGAGAGAAAGGGCCGGAAATGATTCAAATAAAATCAAGAAAACAAAACAAAGTGCTTGAAAAGAAAAAAGTAGGTAGATTTATCGCCAATAAACATTATAACCAGTGAAAAGCATTTAATATTTATACATGTGATAGAATCAGATCTCCCCAGAAGTCAGTCCCACATCCAGGGCCGTATCAAGGCATTTGGGGAAAAAGGCAAATATAGGCTTGGAGCCCCCACCACCTCACTCCCTGATCAGTTAATATAAGATGGCAGCGTGCTGAGAGTACAGATTGTTGTTTCATGTATTTAATAAAGAACTGTTATTATATCTGACTGTTTTTAACAGCAATCCTAGCTCAGACACCACATCGCCTTCCTCTGGATGTGTCATGGGTTCACTGAACATCACATGACCTAATTCCCATTGAAATTGTTTTGGTGAAAGTAACTGAAAGTAATGCAAAGTAGTGTAATGCCTTACATTTTAAAATCAGTAATATTGTAATGTAATCAATTACATTAAAATGAGGGTAACAAGTAATAAATAATGCATTACAGTTTTGAAGTAACTTGCCCAACACTGTGTGTGAGTGAGTGTGTGTGTGCGTGTGTGTGAGTGTGTGTGTGTTCTGTTTTAGCTGACATTACAACAGATTTTAAACTGATTTCTAAGAAGGTAATACACTAGAGTCATATTATCACCTTAAAGAACAAAAGAACTTCACCAAAGATCCAGGACCTTTATGGGATTTATTTACAGTGCTCAGCATAAATGAGTACACCCCCTTTATAAAGTACTAATTTAATCAGAAGCTCAAAGAGCAAAAGAACAGTTTCCAGAATGTTCCCAAGACTGGTTTTATTGAAAACGTGTTGAACTCCATAACATGAAATTAAGGTTAATAATAAAACTTGGATCACTAAACCTGCAGTTTTACTAAAATTGACTGAAGCAGAAATGAATCCATCGGAGTGTGCGCTGTGCGCCAGCTGCACCAGTGAGGTGAAGTCCCCAGAGCACAGGACTGGTGATGCACTTTGCTCCGCAGCAGCAGATGAAACCTGGTTCTGCTCACTATAGGATCCGCTTCACTTAACAAATAAATATAATAATAATATACCGAAAATGAATCGACCTTAGCTCTTCGAAACACTGAGCTAACCCGAATACGATTTTAGCGTACCGTTAAACCCCTTGTGTTTGTGTTCTTCAGGGACTATTTAACTCATTCGCTGCTAGCGTTTCTCACCGTTTTTACAGTTTTTTTAAGAGTCACATAACATTGCGCTCTAGGATGATGTCGTTGCCAAAACAACCAAAACAAAGCGGAGACTCACCTCTTACATCAGGAAGAATCCGCACGTTTCAAGCATTATCCGTTCTTTCATAATCCGTTGTTGAATTGTGATCGGCAGAAGCTTTTCTGGTTCACGCCTCACTTTTTTTACAGCAGCGGCCCAAAACATCCTCCTAAAACATGGATGTTCTGCTTCCTGATCACGTGACATGTGACGTATGTGGATGAAGATCGGCTTTAGAGCTGAGATGTTTGTTCTCTCTGTGCGGGAGCTCGTTCCGATGCCCAAACATTAAAAAAATGCAAATGACGACTGTAGTGGGGGGTGATGTTGACAAAGTTCAAGGAAGAGGCATCTTGACCAATCACTAGCTGGAAGTGTCAAGCCAGCTTCATCTGCCGGGAATGCGGTGTGCTTTTCATGCCTTAACAAATTTCCTGTTTACCTAGCCTCAACACCTGGAGACGGTTGGTGTTTCTCAATGCCGTGGAACCTTGCCTTGATGTCTTGGCTCCGCCCTGGTTGCTTAGGAGATACGTCATTGGGAGCCGCCAAGACGTGTTCCAGTGTTCATGTTCTACCAAAGCGTGTGTTCTCCATTTGTTAGCCGTTTAGCTAGCTGAGAGAGGACACTCGGGAGGTGTCTTGTAGCCTAGCCTTGGTCAAACATTACCCAGAATACACCGCTGTATTTTCAAAAGAATGGCGGATCAGAAGCCGGCAACTACTTCGGGGACAGTTTTCCAGTTTAAAAGTAGGTCAACTAATTTCAAATGTTTTTTTTTTTTTTAGATCCAAAGAAGTTATCAATGGTTGGTTAGTTGCTTAGTAGTTGCAGCTTCGGTGGCTAGCAGGTAGTATCTCACTTATATTTTTAACTTAATGAACATATACACAATATAAAAAGTAAAAGGCTCGTTATGTATTTATATTGAAACTAATACATATAAAATATAATGTTATCTCCAGTGTCACGTGACATTAAGTGACTGCCGTGGAAGCCACGGTCACGTGATGCAAGTCTGTTCCATTTAGCCGTTTTCTTTGACCAAGGAAGGACAGTGTCCTCGTAAGTAAAGCGTCTGGCCTCGCAAGACAAGGTGCCTTGACATTGAGAAACACTCATTGTCATAACAAGCTGCACTTCTTCCCCATTCATGCATGTCTGCAGAAGCACAAGTTTCCTCACAAGATGTGACTTTTTCTTTCTATAAATAAAGGATCTTATTCTGTCTCATAAAATTATTTCCTCACTTTAATTATAAGTACAATTACATTATCTGCAATGAATGTTTTAAGTGATTTAATAATGTCTTCACTGCTATAGTAATGAATGAATCAACATAAATGTTTATTCTTGAAAAGTCTTGTTTAAGATCCTAATCACATCTAATGAGTCTAATTGAGGATTTAATAATGCTTTATTAACAGTTATGCCACATAATAATATCAGTATATTAACAAATGACTGTTTAACAATTTACTTCACATATTAATTGAAATAAGCTTTTCTAAGTGCCCTAACCCTTCCTACAAAAGCTTTCAGCTTACACAAAATTACCATCCTGGCAGTGATGTAGTTTACTCGATCAGCAGAATTACAACCGTCCTGCTGCTTACCGTAATGATTCTGACTTGGGTCTCGTGAACGTACCATCTGCTTCCCAATTCAGGCACCTTAAATCGGATGCTTCCCATTTCCAACAAGGTTCTGTCCCGTGTCCAGTGCAAAACCTCCTCATATTTAGAACCAAAGTCCTGGGTTTTGGCACCAGATTTGTTGCATAAAATATAGAATTCACCAGCCACTAACACCTCAACCCTGTCTGTGTTTCTGTTTCCTTGTTCTTGAAATTTGGCCTGTGTGAGAGATGCTAAGACCAAATCCCATACACCAATCCACTCAGAATTTTTAGTTCACCTGCAGGAAAAACACACAACCAGCCTCCTGACTGTATGTTCTAAGTGCTGCTCCTCTGAGCTGGCCATTTATTGATTTTCACACACGCAGGGGCAGACTGGCCATCTGTGGATTCTGGAGAATCACAGAACCGCCGGTACTCCAGGACGGCCGGTGGGCAGGCCCGCCACTCTCCACGTACGCTTTCAACACCTGTTTTTCCCCCCTCAAAGCTCATTCACGCTCTAACACTCTAGGTGGCAGCACTGCACCTCTAAAGCTTGGTTTATGCTTGACGCATTAACTTTCCGCGCTGTGATGCAGCTCGCGGATGGAACGCGCTTCACAACTCGCAGCGTTTATGGTTTGTGCGGCTCGTCTCTGCGGTGAGCCAATATTCTCCCAAACTGAACGGGGCAGCATGGAGCTCTACGGCATGCATCCAACACTACACCGTAGTAGAAGTAGAAATTACTGTTTACAACATGGCAATTCAGCATTTTTAACAGCGTCCTCGTCTTTTCGGACAGTGCGAGCCATTTATCTTCAAGAATTATTAACAACATGTTGATCAAGGTGATCTCTGAGAGCTGAATCATACAAATGTCTATGTTTACGAACCTCTGCCATACTAGTTCTTGCCGGTCCGCCATGTTTTTCCGCGTCCGTCCATCCGCGTGGTTAGAAATTTTCCAAGGTGCACGTTGCGGAAATCTTGGGCCGTGCGGAGATGCGGTGGTAGGGCGTGGTTGTTAAAATGACGCAAAATGATGCAACTTTTCCGCGCGGAGCCGTGCGGACCTCGCGGACGCGTCAAGCATAAACCAACCTTAAGTTGGATGCCAGCTACATTGGCTGTGGCTGCCAGGCAAGGAGAAGAAGAAGCTGAAGCAGAGAGAGGAGGCAAAGGCTGGCATCCAACTTAAGGTTGGTTTATGCAAAACCCGGCCGCTAGTAAAAAAAAAAAAAAAAGGAAAGAAAAGGGTGGGGCTGACAAGGCAAGAGAAAAAAGATTGCGGGCATTAGATGCTGAAGCCTCTAAATGTCACAAATTAACCGACATATTTAGCAGCACAGCCAGCAGCAGCACCTCGCAGCAGGTTCACAGCAGTGAAGAAGTCAGGCAGATAGCTACACAGCAACATGCCAGCAGTAATGAGGGACAGAAAGATGCGCTGGTTCCACAGGCAGATCCAGGGGAAGTAAGCATGGAATGTACGAGGAGAAACATTTGCAAGGTTTGATGTTAGGAATTCATGTTTAGGTTGCAATTTTATTTTATGATAACAGTTAAATTTCAACATTTTAGCTGTAAAAGGCCACATGCAGTGGGTAATAAGAAATATGTTGTGGTTTTACATAAAACGGTTGGTAGTAGTGTTACAGTTAATGCTCACAAACTTTGAAAATCTTAAATACAGAAGTTACATTTGTAATGTTGCATTTTCATTTAGATGTGGTATTATTTGTGCAGTAAGAAGATTAATTACTGTATGAATTATTAGGCTTATCAGTAGTACAGCTTTTAATACAACAAGATATAGTCAATTAGCGCTGTTGCTATAATTTTGATGATTCGATCACATATTTTTCCTGCCGAATTTCCGCGCGCCGATTGTTTTGGGCCGGGCCTACTCAAAGTCCAGGGCTGTTTTTTAGTCCCAGACCGTCCCTGCACACAAGCAACAAAGCATTAACATAAATGTTACCCTGTGATCCTCCTCTTGTGACATTAAGTACAAACCTGATATTCACTAGTGAGCGCTCCACTGACGGCTCTCGGTTGTAGGGCAGGTTCTACCGTTGTCTTTCTAACGATCTCCACATGCTACTGGACAACTAACAACGTGAAGTACTCACCGCAACAGATGTCGGTAAACGAGGTGGTCCGCTGTTGAAAAAGGCTAAAATGCATCTTTTTCTAAATAAAGGACTTAATTAAATCTTTCTGCTCCTGAATCTAATAAAGCCCAAGTCCTAATAGTCCAAAACTGATGTTTGCCATCTTACATTCATAGATAAGCGAAACAGAGAGGAGGTTTAAGTAACCACTCAATGGGAGAACACACCTCAGATAATCAGGGCCCCTTTCATGATTTTTTTTACCATGACCGTGAAGCTGCTGCAGAGCAGAGGTCCTGGGACATGATTTCCTCTAAGGCTACGTTCACACTGCAACCAAAGTGCATTAAATCCGCTTTTTCCCCACACGCAGCCATATCAGATTTTTTAGGACAGTCTGAGCGCACAGATCCAATGTTTTTAAATGTGATCCGTGTCACGTGCATATGTGGTGCTGATTCCAACACGTATCTGATGTTTCTGAAAGCGACTGCAGTCTGAACGCTCATTAAATCCGTCTCCTATGTCTCTGAGTCAGCGGAGGTGAGCGTCGTGTGTGGATGTCCCTGAGGAGCGCTGTCAGAAGAGTTCAGGAGTCTGTCTGGATAAAAATACAGGAGAGCATGAGAACGGGACCGGGAGGAGCTGCTGGAGTGAAGTGTCTCACCGGTCTCCATGAGAGGGGGATCCTCCATGAATGAATGAATGAATTCCGGGACATTTTCGGTGAATAATAATTCAGGGAGACGGCGGGAACAAGGAGTGAAATAGTTTACAGTTTTAAAACAGTTTCCAGCCCCAAACGGGAGAATTAACAGGTGTGAAAGTTTTCACTGATAGTTTATCCACAGGATCAGGATCACATCACGACTCCGCCGCTCCTGGTTTCGGCTCCACTGAGCAGGACTTCTTGTCTTCTGCACATGCGGGTCGCTTTGGTGCTGGAGCGTTCACACTGGAGAGAGTTTGATGATGCATTTCAGTCACAGCGTGAACGTAGCCTTAGGGCACAGACACACTTCTGATGTTCAGCTGGGCATGAGCAGTGGATCCGTGCCTGTAGCACTGATTTGGGGAAAAAAAAACATGTTGCACCTAAAGAATCCCTTTTATTTTTGTGTTTATGTGTTTAGCAGACGCTTTTGTCCAAAGCGACTTACAGGTGATAGTGAGGCCAGCAGGCTGCCCTTGAGGCTAACAACAAACACTAATCAGTCAGTCCCAGGTGGCGGTGAGTTGGCAGAATGAATCACAGAGGGAAGCCAACATGGAGTGTGCAGTAGAGTGGGGACGGGTGCTGGGAGGGTGCCACTTTAGAAGAGCTGAGTCTTCAGGAGTTTCTTGAAAATCAACAAGGAAGCCCTGTTCTGGTAGCTCTTGGTAGGTCATTCCACATCTGTGGAACGACACATGAAGAGTCTTGATTGTCCTGATTGGGTGTGGGCGCTGCTAGCCGACCATCCTTTGTTGAACTGCTTGACTCACTTTCAAACTGAAAGGACATCCTTGTTAGTGTGAGTCCAACACACAGTTTACTGTAACGCCTTGTCTTCTGCACAAGACAAACCATCAACTCCATGTCTGACTCCTTGGTTATGGAACAGTTTACCATAAATGTTGACGGCGTGGATGCTTTTAAAAAGCAGGTGAAACATTTTTGTTATGATAGATTTTTTTCCTGAGATTTCTTTAATTCACTTTGTTTTGTTGTTGGATTCAGACTTATGGCTGTTTAAAATTATTTTATTGCACACAGTCTTATTTTATCACATAGTACCTGCCTTATAACTGTACATCTGTTAATTTTCTTGATTAATAAACTTTAATTCCTCTTCGTGAGCATTTTGATGTTAAAGTGGTCATAAATAAACAAAACTGTATTGGTTTGACTGAAGAAAACACACTGCCTAGATGTTGTGTCTCATTAGCACCGAGTTTGCATGCTAACAGATCCTGCAGTTGTCATGGCAACATGCCCCACTAAACCTCTGTGCAGCTGCTGGAGATGCTCCTGAACAGCTGGGGGGCTATTGCTGTGAAAGGATTTCAGAAAATTGGTCTGTTGGTCCTCCCTTTACACCTTAACCCTAAGTTCCAACTAGTAAGCCAACACTCACAGAAATATTTAACCCTAAAACTTAAGATTTATGCAGTGTTTTTACATGACAAATTCCCATTTACTTTTTTAGGTCATTTTTAGACAAACCTACCAAATAAACTTTACATGATGCATATGCATTAGTGTAATAAAGCCTTTAATTGAAATGCATAATGCTCAAGTTTATGTACTTAGTATTAATCAAGTATAATTACTCTAAATTAATAATAAGGAGGGTATTTATTTCAAATACATAAATAATATTGTTTGAATTGCATAAAAATTAGGTTACCTATGCCGGATAAATAGCATATATTTATTTGAATTACATGTCATTTATACTTGTATAATCAACCAAACCATTCAAAATGCATCAAATTTCTTTAATTATTTTCCATTTAGTACAAATAGTAATGATGCTTAAGAACATTCAGATCACCTTGGTGATTAACAACTTTATTAGCATTAAAGCCTCTCGACATCCATGACATGAAACTCAAAGGACAGAATGTATCCTTGTGGTCCACTTCGAATTTTTTAATGATTAATGCATGTACAAATACTTCTATCTTTCTAATCCATCTCACTCCTCTCCATTCCCCCTCATCCTACTTTTTCTCCATCCAGAGTACTACATGAGTGACTAAACTGTAGAAATAACCTAATGAATTAAACAAGAGGAAAAAAATACAAACATGTAAAAAAAAAGTCTGGAAAATGTCAGATAATTCAGCTCATCAGAGCAAAGTGCTAAACTTCCCATCTACACCACACATACTCTCTAGGGGGAGTTTTCGTTGGAGCCTTGCAGGCTCAAGGACGCCAGATTCCGATTAGAAATTGTTTTGGGGCCAGGCCGAGATAATTTCCTCTCTGTCTTACAGTTTATTGGTCCTCAACCTCTCAAAATCCCAATAATGGACATTAAACCATCCCAATCCGTGCTGATTTGTCCAGTCTCTCCTTGATGGCATCCATCTTTTGTGCCAAAGAATGAAACTCGGCCAAAGTCCCAAGCTTACGATTCATCTCGGCAATTATGTGAGTCTGTGAATTCACAGCGCGGTGCAATCCATCTCTGAGCTTATGTTTATGTTTATTCACTTAGCAGACGCTTTTATCCAAAGCGACCTACAATTTCTAACCTGTAGGGCATGTTGTGAACTGTGGGGGAAACCGGAGTACCCGGAGGAAACCCACGCATGCAAGTGGAGAACACGCAACTCCACACAGAAAGGCCGCAGTCAAGTTTCAAACCTGCGACCTTTGTGCTGCGAGGCAACAGTGCTAACCACTGCGCCACCATGCAGCCATGATGATGTTAAAGGAGAAGGTAAACCTATCTGAGCTCCGGGATCAGGCCAATATTCCTCGACAACTTGTTAATTTTCCGGTAAGCCAGGTAGCCTCCAATGCCCATCAGTAGGAAACCCGACACCAACACCACAAGTATCCACACATCTTCAGAGTCCTCCACAGACAACTGGTCTGTCCCGGAGGGGCAACCGGGAGCCCCTTCTCCCGTTCTCATCTTTGAAAAAATTTTATCAACTGCGTTGAGTGACCAACTGACGAGATCCATTTTAGTGAATTTCAGTTTCCAGTTTCCAGAAAAAATGCAGAAGCAGCCGTGCACCCGGCACACACAGACAGAGAAATGCCTTGAGGATAAGATATGAAGGAGAGGAGAAGAAAAGCATCTGCACCCTCCAAGAGCCGGAAGAAGTCTGTTCAGTTTTGTTTAGCTGTTTTGTTTTATCTATTGCAATAATGCAACATAGGGCCTTATTTTGAATGTACACGTCAAGCTTTTATTGACAAAAACCTCAATTGAAGATATACCCTATATCTTAAAGTGATTTTCCCATCATAATTATGTATTTCAATGAAGGTTCGACAGGTTTACATTCAAAATAAGTCCCTATGTTTAACTATGGCCATAGTTTCCATTCAGTATTAGAAAAAACAGGCTTTGGTATGAACTGACGCACTTTTTTAGAACAAATATCTTTTGAGCACTTAACTAGCGCCCATTGAATTTATAAACAACTTAAAAAAATCTGGTTTGAGCTGAGGCATAACATTGCCAGCCAACTCACTTTAGAAACTACCCATCTCAAACCACCTACAAAGCCACACTGATACATTTCCCTGTTAAAGGCTTGGAGACAAAAAAAAACTTTACAGACCCACATTAATCAAACAGGTATTTCCCTGGCACACCCTTCAAGAACTTAGGGGTTCATTTCAACACAAGATCCAGTCTGACTGGGAAATAACATGAGACACATTATGTAGGGGCTGTGTTAGTGCATATCACTGGAGCTATTTGAGTTTCAGTGCCTGCACGTTTGGTGAAAGTTTGGTTGAGTCCAGGTCCAGCAGGATTTTCTGGTACACCTTGAAATACACTTCAGGTGTTTTGGATAGCTCAAGTTGAGTGCGGGCCTGCTGGAGAGCTCCGCAAGGACGGATGGAGTCAAGCTCTCTTTTCTAAACATCCGTCAGTCGAGACGGAGAATGCAAGCTTGTGATTGGTCAGAACGCCACTGTCGTCTACACCGCCGCCATTGCGCCCTCAAAAACATAAAGAGAGCCGAGGATAACTGCGGCAGACACGGAGAAGCTAGAAGAATACCTCGCGAAAAAACTCTAAAAACATGAACGTTTAATTCCCTCATGACTGGATGAGTGAAAAGATGTGCAGCAAGCGTTTTATTTGTGGACAGAAATGACAGGAAATGTGGGTTTAGAGGTGGCGAGTGCATGAAGAGGTGGAGGAGGATGAGACAAATTTGTCTGTGTTAAAAAGTCTCATACACAAAAAAACAATATATAAACACACTATCTTGGGCCGTTACATGACAGGATACAACAGAACAGCGCTACGCCCTCAGTTGTCCTGCTGGGGAATTGCTTTGCAACACTCCCCAGGAGACGTAGAAGTATGAGAGCAAAATGCTTCCGTCAATCCGTGCATGTCTGTCCCTTGAGGAGCAGACGGAGAAGCATGAATCAGGCTTTAAAAACACCAGCTGGACTGGCTCACTGGTGTCTGGGTCGGTTCCAGCTCACAGAAGCCCGCATGAGCTCCAGAACCGGGTGACAGACGTCTCTCCCCCTCTCTAAGCTAAACTAGGTTAGGTGAACGGATATTAACGAGTATTAATATTATACTAACTGACCGATACTATTTTAACTGTCTGGTACATGATAGCAATCTGTACTATCGTGTGATGCTAGCATACAAGTTTAAGCCAGCATGGCTAACTCACCCGCTTCTCCTCACATGGCAGCACAATCTCTTTGCTTTGACCAATGGTTTCCCCCTCTGGTTAGTTTCTGCTCTCTGGGGCGAGCAGCAAACTCATAACTTTATGGTTCTGGTCCATCAGAAGTACAATCATAAACATTTAAAGGTTCCTCTGTGTCAGAGCCACAGTAGAGTACAGATTTTTAGCTGGATTAAGCTAACAGGACTCCCTCAGCTGACGTCACATGGTTTGGGGAAAAAAGACTTTAAAAGCCTAAATAATTTATGTTTGTGTAAAATATGTTTAAAACAAGTTTCCATAATGTTTCTCTAAACATTGTTCATGGGAGTCTCTGACCTGCTCTTTAACGTCCCTCTGCCATTGTGCAGCTCTCATTTCAGCCAGTGCTACAGGTGGCCAAGTCTGGCCTAGAATGTCCTGAGGAGGTAGTGGTGAACCCCTTCAACTGCCTCACACGTAGTTTCAGGATGAGACAGAGGTCCACAGCCAGTTATTTGGTTTTGGTGATTAGTTCGAAGCTTCTGAACATAAAAGATGGTTTGAGACATTTTTTTAGTGAATTGATTTATTGGACAGAATCAGAGTTTCAGGGTCCTGGCCCGGCCAGACAGCAGCAGCCAGTACCAATTCACTGGTTTACTGGAACTTTCCTCTTCGGTTCTAACTGGTAATGCTGGTTTTCCAGTCAGGATTTCATTCATTAGTTCAACCTGCTGGTCTTTAGGTATCAAGTCTTTGAATCAGTCGATGTTTTTTCCTTACATCTTGTAACTTTGTTCCATTATTTAATTTTGAGCTGAAAAAGTCTGAAATTAGGAGACTTTCTTATTCGAACGAGCAGTAAAGCGGATTTAACACATTTACTTGTGTGTGTGTGTGTGTGTGTGTGTGCACAAACAATGCCCTAATGAGGACCTCTTGTCTTGTGTCCACAGGCCCAGACTGAAGACTTGGATCGTGGTATGACCCAGATAAATGTGAGTCATCATCAGCTCCCTGTTTCTGTCACCTTGGTGTCTACTTCCTGACTAGAACTGTGTGTTTGATGGGGAACTTACACAGTTCTGCACCAGAGTTGTATTTCTGTAGAACATCTTAAGTAAGAAGCATCAGTTGTTTTCAAATGCACTAGAATATGGCTGATAGTCTGCAGCTGTGTTTGGCCGGCTGATCTCTAGAAGAAGAAAAAAATCTTTTATAGAGCGCCTCTCAATATAAAAATCGCGAAGAGCTTCAAAAAAACAAAACAATAATTAAGTGTAAAAAGATTTCAAAGATGATTGTTTAAACAGAGAAAAGAAAAAATGTAAGGAAAGGGAGAGATAAAATGAGTAGGAAAGAGGGAAATCAGTGGATCCCGGGAAAGTCGGAGTCGGGAGAGGGAGGTGATGAAAGTCCCACCAAAGCCTGAACAGGTGAGTGTCAAGGAGACCACTGAGTCCACTGATGTCAGGCTCAGAGGGAGAGAGGTCCAGGGTCATGGGTGGTGATCCAAAAAGCTCTCTAACACATTTTTGGACATTTAAAGGAGGAGCAAAGAAACTACAAGAAATAAAAAAAAACTATCTTTAGATGTTATGTCTCCATCTCAGAAGATCTTAGTCCATAACTCAACATATCATGGAACCAAAGGGAGCAGGTTTGCCATGATATGGTTGGATCAGACCTTTGAGATCCAGAGTTCAGACACTCCCACAGGCTTCCATAGAGAGAATGGAATGCTAAAGTAACGTGGGCCATCGACCTTCAGATAGTTCCAAACACCAACAGTTCCACCAATGAACGCTGTTTATTCTCTGTGTTTCAGAGCTTTTTCCTCCGGTACGTTAATGAAATCACAACATTTTGACATTGTGAAGCGTTAGCTCACTGCCTTGAACCAAAATAGGTCAATAGTGATTTTTCTTGTAGCCAGTTTTAGTTCATTTATCGTGTAAAACGGCTGGTCGTAGTTTTAACTGCAGATAGCTTAGCGGCCTGTTTTAGTGGGTCAAACAGACTATTTCTGTCTGATTCAGCTTTTTAACTTAATCAGAACAGTTTTAAATATTTAGAGTTGTGTAAATTATTCAGAGATTTTAAAGTTTAAAATAAATTCACAATTATGTCCGTGTGTATGTGTCAGAGTGGTAGAGGACCAACGTTTTTAACTTCCTGTGTCACTGCAGCTCTGTAACTCGCTCTAACTCCAGTTACTAAACCATCTGAACTAGAGAAAAGCTGTTTCGATTCTGAGACAGCCATTGCTAGTTTAGTTAGAGATGTAGGTCATTTAATGGACAGCAGCATAAATTGGGACATCATCAGGAAAGTAAAGTCTAACAGATCCTGTGTGACACAGCCACTATTAATAGGTATCAATATGCACACCTGCATAATAACTGATTCTCATACTTTCTAAAAACACTCCCTAACGGCAGCAAATATAAAGAAAAATGTAGTGGACCCAGAACTGAGCCCTGGGGTACCCTGAAGTCCATCTGTGACACCAGCGAATATTTGCCGTGGTGCACAGAATAATTTTTCCTCAAAAGATATGACTGATACAGTTTAAGAGGAACACCCTTAATCCAAACCCAAGATTCAAGGCGAGACAAAAGGATCTCATGATCCATGGTATCAAATGCTGCTGATAGATCCAGCAGGATCAGCACAGCTGAGTCACCATGGTCTACAATCTGCAGTAGGTCATTACAAACGCAAACCAATGCCATTTCCGTGCTAGGATATGGTCTAAAGCATGACTGAAACATCTCCTGAAAATTGTTTTTCTCCAGGTAAACCTGTATCTGTCCATAGACAACCGTTTTCATTACCTTCGACAAGAAGGCCAGCTTAGATCACGGATACAAGCGACCAAAATGAGTTTTCTCCGCAGAGGGGCTGGGCTCTCTCTTAGAGAAAGGGTGAGAAGCTCAGTTATCTGGGATGGGCTCGGAGTAGATTTGCTGCTCTTCCAGATTGAAAGGAGCCAGTTGAGGTGGCTTGGGCATCTGGTCAGGATGCCTTCTGGACGCCTCCCTGGTGAGATTTTCTGGGCATGTCCAACCGGGAGGAGGCCTAAAGGTAGACCCAGGACATGGTGGACGGACTATGTCTCTCACCTGGCCAGAGAACGCATTGGGATTCCCCCGGAGGAGCTGGCTCAAGTGGCTGGGCAGAGGGAAGTCTGGGTCTCTCGAATTAGGCTACTGCCCCCGAGACCCGACTCCAGATAAGCGGAAGAAAGTGGATGGATGGATGGATGGAAGGAAGGAAGAAGGGCTGCTTAGAGATTGGGTGATAGTTATTCAAGTCCTGCGGGTCTAAGCTGTCCTTCAGAAGTGGTCGGACCACAGCATGCTTATAGGCAGCCAGAACAATGCCAGTGGCCATTGAGGAGTTAGCTAGGTCCAAAAAATGAGGACCAATGGTGTTAGAAATGTGCAACAGTAAACCTGGTGGAATAAAGTCACCAGCTGAGAAAGAGGGTATAACGTGGTGAAAGTGGTTACCTTCGTTAAATGATCAATAAGATGTGATATTCAATATAAATAAGAATCATCAATATTGTTGATCTTTTGATATTTGATCTAAGATGAAACCAGGTCTTTTGGTAGTTCAGGGAAATCACACCTTCGTAATAATTTGAGTCAGAGACAAAAATATGGCTTATAAAATGAATGTAATACCATATTTCTACTACTAATGATGACGCAGAACACATTATGATGAATGATTGAAACAAGATAACTGAGACGATGAATGAAATGATGGAATGTGAGGTTAGATGTTAAGTAGCAGAACCTGATTAAGTATCTTGGAAACTTGAGACGTCTGGGTTGTAAAATCAGTCTGACTGTATGGTTCAACAAACTATCATTAATAAAACCATCCCACGCCAGTGTGCAGGCTCTACGAACCCTTGTGGTGACGGCTCCCGATGATCCAGGGTCCGGAGAAGTCGGTACGGACAGACTACTGATGGACTTCTGTGGTATTTGGAGCATGTAGGCCCACCTTGAATACAATAGCACTATTATATTAATAATCAACCTCCCGGAGTCAGGGCGGCCCAACCTGTGTCCTGGCAGCAAATTAACTCTGGTCATTTGATGGCCTTGAGCCTTGCTACACCTCTAAAATAGAAAACTGATAAATGTAAAAAGTTTTGATAAAATACATAATCAGTGTAGTGATCAATACACATTATTGGTCAATAAGTCTGGCCAGAGGATGTCCATATTGACTAGCAGTGCTGGGCTGTTTGGAACTATTCAAGGCTCTATGAACCACGTGACCGCGCTAGGGCTTTGGGATGGAAATGACTATGACTAACTAATGAGCCACAGACCTATGTGCCTCAATGATAGCCTGGTCTGCCAGACTCCTCCTCAGTTTAATTCTGCACAGAGAAAGGGTCTGGGAACGCTCCTATTGAAATAACCCCACCCCCTGAGAATTCTAACCGAGCCAATCAGCGCTGAGCAGCAAACGTCACACACCACAACGCTGAGTTTGTGGAACATGGCGACTGAAGCGGAGTTCTCTGCATCTCTTTCCTCTGTTCTAAATGACTTGAATGTCTTTAAAACAACAAGTAGAAGCGCCAAAAGTCTTTCTTCTAAAGAAAGATGTTTGCGTTGTCGCCAGACGCCATTTTTTACTACAGCTAAAAAACGACTGCGTTGCACGGTACAGTCAGCATTTACGTCTTTTTTTCTGATTGGTTGTTTTTGAGCTGCCTAGTTCCGCCCCTCAAGTGCCTCTCTGCCTGTAAGTTACTCCACTCTTTCTCTGTGCAGAATTAAACAGAGGACGAGTCTGGCAGGCCAGGCTACCTCAGTGGGCCGGTGGTTTGGAAACAAAATGTTGCCTCTAACTTTCTTTATTTTTTGCCAAGTGTATAGTGTTGCAAGGTTAGCTAACGTTAGTGTTAGCATTTCCAGCGGCAAAACCCTTGACTGCTGCGGCGGTTGGGGGTTGACTCTCTTCATCCAGATCCGTAGGTTTTTGTGGGTCTGAGATCACTTCCAAAGATTCATTCATTTCTGACTGGACCCGTGGAAATTTGGGCAACAAAAACCGATCCATTTCACCACTAGCTCTACCTTTCACTCATTCGCAGGTGGAAAATGAGGTCAAAGGCTAACATCAATTTCCTGTTTTGGTTTAAGTTTTTATTATCTATATGATAATTTACTGATTATTTTTGTTTTGTATGTTAAATATTATCACATCCACACGTTAAATTACAATTAAATTGTAAAAAAAAAAAAAAACTATTTACTTGGAGGTGCTATGGGGGTGCAATGACTAATCCAGGGGTAGCTATAGCGCCCCCCTGGCGCCGCCACTGGAACCCAGCTGGGTTTCGGACTCGGCCCTGGTTCAGTCTTAATCTTAACAATTGTTTTTTGTGTGACCTCATCCCTGCTGGGTTTCACAGAAGTGCTGCCTGACTCTCTTTAGAAACAAGCTTTATTTTCTTAGTTTGTATTTCATTTCACTTTTGTGTGGTTGAACTTAAAAACGTTTTATTACGTTATCGAAGAAAATGTCTAAAAACCTGAAAAAGCCACAGTCCTACGGCCCTTCCCACCCAAACACCACGACTCCCCACCAAGACTTGTTTATGCCTACTTTTGTTAGACTTAATGGGATTTGACTAATTAAATCTGCTCCTGGTTGAAGAACCCCCACTAGTATGACTTAATGGCTCTCAGCTCTGCAGCAGTTGCTCCAAGATAGATTTTAGACAAACAAACTTGTCTTTTTAAAATAAACAGGCCGGTGCTCGAGACTAACGGAGAGATGTTTCTGGTCAGACCTGCTTCAGGTGGCACGCGTTAACTCCAGTGCTCCTGTTGATCCGTTGCTTTTTGGACAAAACGGTTTCTGTGTGTGGTGTTTGACAGCTTCTGCATGAAACACGGACCTCTGCACATGATTGCTTCTGTCCTGAGCAGAACCTGCTGGATTTTTGGTTTTTCTTCTGTAATTCCTTCTGTCTTCAAGGAGCAAGAAGTCCTAGTTTTTGTAGAGTATGTTCAGGCCTTTGACCAGAACGTACACAGGGTGTGTGAGTGACACATTAGTGTGTTGTAGGGTTGTCGCGATAATAACATTTCAAACTCAATTCGATACTGGAAAAAAAAACTCGATACTCGATTTTGATACTATTTAAAAACACCAATTTATTGAACAAGTTTATTCAAAAAATAACATTCCTCAATTTATATTGCAAAAATTTAATGTTAAGAATTAAGTGTATAAAGTGCTTAAACCTTTCAAGTATCCGCATTTTTTAAAAAGTGCATTCAAAAACAGGCGAAAGTTAACACTTTAAATCATGAATTGTCTCACTATATATACACTATTTGCAGAGTGATGTTTTGCTGCTTAAACTCTGTTTAAAGTGCATTTTTGTCATAAGCTGTAACGCCTTATGTTTTGTTCTGTACTTTTGGACAACTCTGTTGGTCAATAAAGGGAGAAAACGAATTTCTCCACAGTAGGACAAAGGACAAAATCTAATCTTAATAAAAACAGATTGGTGCACGGCAGAGACGTCATTAAAATATGGGAAATTGCAATGTAGCCATGCGGCATCTTCTTCTTCTGTTTGTCTGGGAGGCGGAAGCTGCTTTATGGCATTTGGCTGTCGTGCGTGTCGGTGTACTTGAAGAAGGCTGTGTATATGTGAGACTCCATAATATCGATACCACAGGGATGGAATATCTAATTTAGATACCACTTTTAGTATCAATTTATATCCAGGCATTGATTTTTTGACAACACTAGTGTGTTGCAGGCTATTATTGCCTGAGGTTCGGTTTACACCAGACAGGCCATGCGTATGTCAGACAGGAAATCACACACCGTGTAAGTGTAAAGCCTCGCTGAATTTTAAAATATGACAAATGTAGATTTTCAGTTTTTTAACCGTGTAAACATTTCATCTCAGTACAGAGTTTTTGAGGAGAGCGTCACTGTGTTTCTCATCATGGACAACTTTCATGGTGGGCTACAGACAGGACTGACACGTTCTGGAGTTTGAATGTTGCGTGAGTGATGACCCAGACGTGGACTGCTAGCGTTGAGGGAGACTGATACGGGAACGACTGAACATCCCTCGGACGGAAACGCGGACGTGAAGTCGGTTCATAACTACAGAAGACTGACGTACCTGTAGAATGGCAGGACCGCCCAGAACTCTAGACTCCATTCTGCTGAAGCAATGGCTGAGTGAAGATGGACGTATGCATGCATAGCCTGAGGTGGCCACGTGACTGGTGACCGTTGGGTGAGTGGTGTGCTGGGTAATGGAGTCTAGGTGGCGGTTCTGCTCCTGGTGGAGGGTTGGCGAGCAGGAACCGTGACAGACAAGAAGTTTTAATCCTGGCAGTGGAGAATCACATTATCTGTGTATGTATCTATATCTACACTAACTATTCATGCTGGCATCTCCATCCTTGGTTGTCACGGAGATTTCTGATGAGATCTTGCAATTCTCGTGTGATCTTGTGGGTCCAGCTGCTCCGTTTCTGACATTCTCCCAGTTGGTATCGCTGCCGTAAAGCCTTGTACACCCAGGCTTTTAACACTTTTCCACATAACAGTCTAGCAGACGTTTGTTTTAAATAATCCTGACTGTTTTACAGGAATCCATGCTGTCTCCACCCATCAGTAGTGTGTGTGCTGATGTTAGTGATGGTTTAACAGTGAGAGCTGCATCTTCACATGGTGATGACTTGTCTCCGAACATTTACTGAATGAAGAGTTAACTGCAGCCGGTTTCTGACTCCACTTTGCTGATGTTCTTCAGAAACTCGCTGTGTGACACTCACTTCCTCCAGTCCACCCGGATCACCCGCGCTTCTTACCTCACCAGCCCTGATTGTAATTATGTTGATTTAACTCCACCACATGCTGCTCCCTGCATGCCGTCTGAGTGGAAGTTTATTAGTTAGAATTTTTTTGTATTTATTTATTACCATTTCTCAGGGTCCCTGTTGGCATTTCCAATTACTCTTGTCGCGTGGCTGTAATTGCCTCCATGCTAATGGCTGCCAGACAATCGTGCTAAATGAGGTGAGGCCAAGAGGCTCGGAGCCCAACTTCATTAGGAGCTAATGGGATTTCAGAAAGCAGGCTGAAGACCCAGCTCATCAAAAACAGGGAGATGGAAGGAAAACCAAATCACCACCATTCTAACTCCTGCCTCCAAACGAAAAACCTAATCAGCTGTTTGTTTATTTTCTGCTTGTTTCTCTTGACTGCTAAACTGAACAAAAACTAGCTTTTGTTGTCTCACAGCCATGAAATCATCTGCAACCAAACACCTGCACAGGAGCAGTGGAGGGTGGCCTGGACAGTCCAGTGTTGCTTCAGGCTGGTCTCATTTGCTGCGTTGGTCCAGTTCTGCATGGTAGGGCCAAGTCCAGGTCATTCGAGCTGATCCAATCTAGTCCATTCCAGTAAAGCCCAGTTTGTCTTGTTAAACCATGCCCAGTCCAGTCATTTCCTATTTATTTTCTCGAGTGTATTTCAGTTAGGTCCAGTCCATTTCTGCCCAGTTAGCCCAGTCCAGGATGACAAAGCTGCAGTGGTGGGTGAACAGCTGTAACAGGCTCAGCTAAGAACATCGGGTGGTGTAATCTAGACTAAAACCAAGAACGTGGCTCCTCAGAAACACGTTCTTCTGTTACAGTAAAGACATTTACACCTGCAGCAGCAGCCTGAGGCATTGATGAAGGGGCAGGATGTATTCATGTTGTCATGTTGGTGACACCAAATTCTGACCCAACCACCGAAATCCTGCCACCACCACTGAAACTGAGACTCTTCACACTTGCACAGGGTTTTCCTTCCGTTGTGGTTCAGTTCTGGCAGTCCCTTCTGAATGTAGCCTCAGCTTCCTGTCCTTGGCTGACGGGATCAGTCAGGAATCTGACTCAGATTCTCATTCAGGCCTCTCTCTCTCTCTCTCTCTCTCTCTCTCTCTCTCTCTCTCTCTCTCTCTCTCTCTCTCTCTCTCTCTCTCTCTCTCTCTCTCTCTCTCTCTCTCTCTCTGTATCTACAGTGCTCAGCATAAATGAGTGCACTCACTACATTTGTCTGAAAACCATTAGTTTGCTTTCAGAACCAACATTTTCTATCAGATACCAGACTACAAAATACACCCACTACATTTGTTCATTTGCACACCAAAAGAAGGGATTTTCCTAACAAATCCATTAAAGCCCATGTTGCAAAAATGAGTTAACCTCAATTATAGTTGTAGCGTTAAGGATTGGCTACATATGTATTAAATGATCAATAAGATGTGATGTTCCATATGAATATGAAATATCAATCTGATTGGTCTTTTAATTGTTTAAAATGATTGTTTAATCAGAAGACTTTAGTTTACTTATTCAGGGACCATAAACACACTTCATATTAATCCAGACAGAGTCAAGTATATAGTTTATAGAAATTAATTTATTCCTATTTCCCTAAACTCATGATTATACAAGACAAGGTGTGAATTGAATGGAAACTAGATGTTTTAGCAAAATCTTTCTTAAGTATCTGAGAGAGTTTGTGGATTCTAGGTTGTAAAATCTGGCTCTATGGTTTGAGAAGCGAAATAAAAACACCATCCAACTGTCACGATGCGGTGTTGTTGGTGGTGGATCCATGTGTGGTGGAACTTGACCAGGAGGCAGAAATACAGCTCAGGTAAAATAAAACAGAATTAATGAATCATGGCAGGTAGGTTGACACAGCAGGAGCAACATAACAGGGTGAAAACACAACAATGATCCGACAAATGACAAGTGCAAAACAGGGGGTTTAAATACACAAGGATAATAAAAAACACACGGGCAGGATAACAAGGGGCAGGTGAGTCCAATAAACAAGTAATTGGGGTAGACAAGATCAATTTTCAGAGGGGTCGGAGCAGATCCTGACAGTTACAACCCCCACCCCCACCCCCCAAGGGGCAGATACCAGACGCCCACAAGACACACAAAACAAAAAACAAGGGGACCAGGGGGATCCGGCAACGGGGAACCAGGAGCCAGGGTGCAGGAGACTCAGGAGGGAGGGGGGACAAAGTCTCAGGAGGCAGATGAGAGGACGAAGGGACTTTGAAGATGGGAACTCTGGAGACGAAGACATTGGAGAACCTGCAGGTGCATACCCTGCAGGCATAGACTCTGCAGAAGTAGACCCTGCAGGCGTAGGCCCTGAAGGCATAGACCCTGCAGGCGTAGACCCGGCAGGCGTAGACCCAGGAGGCGGAGCCTCTAGGACAGGCTGGACCAGAGCCTCCTGGACAGGCTGGGCCACAAGATGTAGATCCAACAGAGATCTGTAGAGGAGCCGAGCGAGGAAACCAGGATCGGCGGCAGGTACTCGACAATTCGGTCAGAGCAGGTGCACATCAGGATACCCTGGGTCCACAGGCAGAGGCTCAGGTGAAGGGAAGCAGAAGAGGAGCGGGGAGACGAGTCCTACCACCTGGAGAACGTTGGCATGGGTAGGGGGTCTACTCCACCGATTACTCCAGGACTTCTGCAGCTTCCTTGCAAAGCAGGACAGGGAGGACAGCAGAGGAGAGGAGAATGGATTCGACCACCCCGGAAACAGCTAAGATGCGCCGAAACCCCCAGAAACAGAACTCCTTCTGCTGGACTGGA